>NC_027749.1:14125332-14134125 GCF_000695525.1 Brassica oleracea var. oleracea | reverse complement strand
GGCATTACCGAATGCAAGAAAAACCGATAGCCATGTATGAAGTCCACAAGTGTATTTGGCCGCAGAGCCATAGTTTGATAAGATTGTAAAAACTCGTTGCAGCAATAATCATTGGTCACATCATGATCTTGGACACTCATGAGACGAGTTGTGGACATGTATAGACGAGGTCTATGACCCGAACATGGATCGATCAGATTAAAACATTGCTGATGGTAGTGAAAAGGAGAAGTTGATATAGTCCACACTTTATCATCGTCACCAATCATAATAGCCAAGGGGAGTATTCGTGGGCTTGTGTGGTTGAGATCTATAACTCAACATGAATCAATTAGAATAGAATATGGCTGATGATGATAATAAAGAAAGATCAATGGACAAAGACATTGGTACACATCCGTGCATAGAAGATACACTGGATCTTAGGTTTACGACCTGAGATTATAAATTCATGGTACCATACTTAGTATATTGTCCATAAGTATGTTTAGTCTGTCCGACAAAAGTATATACAAGTCGACAGCAAAGGTTCACTTCTAGACCTTGCACACACGATGTCATAAGACATGAGAAAATACCGGAGAGGTCGAAGTGGTCCAATTACGGTTCAATAATAAACTTGGCCGATTTGTTTATTTTCTACCTGCACGTTCAGGAAGCTCACGCATCATATGCGTAGACTAAAGAATGTCCACTGAGGTTCACATCAGGGGGAGTGTTGTACTCTTTTTCCTTCATCATGCTTTTGTCCCACTGGGTTTTCCTGATAAGTTTTTAATGAGGCAACATTAAGCATATTATAATCATGTATGGTTATGGCATCCAAGGGGAAGTGTTATAAATTATTAAGTGGATGGCCCATAACCGACCCGGTCCATAATCGGATATGGCCGAAACCCTAGAGAGAGAGAAGAGAGAGAGGCGGCCGACTAAGAAGAGAGAGGCAAACGACTTAAGGTTTCCATATTACTAATTTTCTTATTTCTTGTTGGTTTATGATTTGTAATTTTTCCATTTATTTATTTCTATTTAAACTCTTTTGTAACCCTTATATAAAAGGATGTATTATTCATTAATAAAATACACAGAATTCTCCATTCTTTTACAACAAAACAAAACAAAGACAATTAATTACTGTCCTCAGTTCGTGCAAAGTCTTCGACCGTGTGCCCAACCTTCTCGAACTTCCCTTTCTCATTACTCTCCCTGAACCTCAAATAATCCCCACATTTAAATGACCGAAATACCCTCCCACGTTCACCACCTCCAACAACTTCGTCAGGGGCAAAGACGACTTTCTGATCCTCAAAACACCAGAAGAAAGCGAGGGAGAATCTGTTTTCCACGAAACTATGCCGTTTCAACACAACCCTGTGTTGGGACGATCTCAGCCGTCCGTTGGTCCAAGCGTGTAATAAATCTCCGACGTTGACGACTAAAGCCTCGTCTTTAGGGTTAATATCCATGAGACCAATCCCGTCTCTGGTTCTGACTTGAAGACCTCCAATGTCGTCTTGATCAACGATAGTGATGCAGCTCATGTCAGTGTGCATTCCCAGCCCTTCTAACAAGTCAACATCGTCTTCTTGATGATCTTGTTCTAAAGGGATTGTGTAGTTGTTGATCCTGAAGTAGCCATGGCAGTTTCCAAACTCAGACTTGTAATATTTGTGATGAAGATCCTCTCCGAAGCTAGAGAGTATGGCTTTCATTATTTTCTCGCATAGTTCCGTCATCTTTTCTCCATATTCTTTCATCAACTCGCTTTTTAAAAAATAAAATAATTATAACAAAAAAGATTAGGAAATGCAAATCATATTAAACACAAATTTGGTTTTGTTGTCGAGATCTAATGAAGTTTTAACTTTGTGATAGATCAAAGCATCACAACATCCAACTTTCACCTCCTTTTGTATTTTATGTACAAGTATTATACAAAGACAAAAGGAATATATTAGTGCTTGCATTAAATGCTTAATTAAAGAGAATTCAAATATGCAATGCGCACTTATCAAATAAAGAGTAACCAATACATTTGGAATCAGATTTGTCTTTTGTTTGACAATCTTATTATCACGAAATCGTTCTACTATTTATTAATTGATGCAATTCAGCACCAACAACGAATTGACATAATGGTTAAAACTCTTAAATTGCTAAATAAGGATTTTCGAGATTACATGTTCAAATTCTGTTGGAATATATTTACTTTTAATTTAATTTCGTAGTTTGGGCACTGCCCTAACCGGATGTTTGCCTACTAAATTACAATTTCCTAGTCATTGAAAAAAAAATTACTGTGGTGCATTTCGTTCAATGATATTCGTGAATTGATGTTTTGATGAAAAACAAACTGCATGAACAAAAAACAAACAAACAAACAAACTGCATGAACATCTCTAGTATACACTAAGCTACATAAATGTAAACTCATTAACATAAACTCTAAAAATTACAATCTGCCCGTTGGCCACTTCTTAAAAATGATATTCCCACCTTATCATTTTAAGAGAATTTTTTTGTTTCATTTTAAATGATGTTTTCAAATTTGTATGTAAAAAGTAAATACAATTTTATGTTTTTGACTATTTGTATTCTGTAGTATGATTTTTTATTGGTTGAATTATTTGTATTTTAATGTTGTTTTTATACAAACGAGAAAGATTGAATAAAATTTTGTAATTTCTTAATCCGTGTGCAAAAACCTTAAAACCCACTTATTTTGATATAGAGGGAGTACTAAAATATGAACAAAACAAAAGGTAGATTGCATGTAAATTGGTTGAGAAGGCAGCTTGATCATGGTTTCTACAATTTTCAAAATATTGAAAGACTTTTTAATTCAACTCATTAAATGACATCGTTTTAAGGGTTGTCAAAGAAAATGTCAACAAGCATCTGCAGGTTTTATATATGTAATGTATATATATACATACCTGAACTCCTCATCGGTAGGTTGGTCGGAAAAAGCATCGATGGAAGACTTGGCCGAAGCATAGAAATCGGGACCGGAGACACGGAGGCTCTCGAAGAAAGGAGATGCAATGAAACGAGGAGTATAATTAGATGCTCCCATCTTAATCTTATCCTCGTCTCTGAGCCCGAAAATTCCACCGGAGAATCGTCGGAGTTTCTGGTACATATCGCCGGAGATGCCATGGTTTGTCACGTAGAAGAAACCCCACTCCTTACAAGCATCTTGTAGCGACGTCAGCGATGACTCGTTTAGAGGCTTTGAGATGTCAAACACCGGAAGTTCCACAGACATCAGTTACCTGAAATAATGATTATGATTGATGTTTGGTAATGAATGTTTTTATATTTGTTGCATCTTTATGTTGTGATACAACTTAGTTTCGTAACTTTCGTTTGGTGATTCAAATAGGTTTTTATTTGCGTTTATATATATATATGTGTGTAGAGGTAGCTGATTGATTAGAAGATATATTTTTCTCTATAAGTTTATAATATTTTTCCCCTATACAATTCTTATATATTTTGGTTGAACTCTTACATATAAATTTAGTATTTATTTCGTGTAATAGTCAGAAACTCTGGATGCTAATTAATCTTTGTCGTCATTGCAATAATTTAAACCAACTAACATCTTATTGTTCTAACTATTTCTACATTTTAAGATGTTTGGTCCTAAAGAGGATTGCGAATGGTGAGATTCTTATTCGACCATTTTAGTGGGTTATTTATCGCTAAATTTAGGGGAATAAACATTACAATTTTGAAAATAGTTACACCACTGCTTGCGTGAGAAAATAAGAATCCATCACCACCGTAGAACATGTAGGTGTTAGGTTAGATTTTCAACCCTAATTAAAACGATCACATTACAAAAATGTTAGAGGAAAACCAAAACTGTAGATGTCTTGGGAGTTATTACCATAAAACATAAATAATGAATGCTCTTTTACTGCGGATGAATTTTGTAATCAAATTGATTTAATGATGAATATTTTTATAATAGCATAGATTTATATTTCGAAAATGGAGTATTTATGCACACAAAATCTAAACCTAGATTATTATCTGTCTTTTAATTCATAAACTGAACAACAAAAATAAATAGCTGTGTTCATTCGTTACAAAAATAAAGCAGAAGAGTGGTGGCCTAGCACCTAAATGACATATATTGTTAGTTTTCAGAACACTAACATTGTTTTTTAACATAACAAAAATGTTAATCATACTTTCTTCTGTATATCATCATTGTTAAGTAAGATGTAGTTATTATAGTATATGATACCAAGTCTTAAAGCAATGAAAACTTTGTTTATTTGTCCCCTTGACACACAACGCATTTTTAAATTGTCACAAACTCAGCCGAAATAAAATGGTTAAGGCAAAGACTACAGTTGTCTTCCCGTTGAAAACTGGATTTAATGAGAACATGAACATAATTTGAATTATAAAAATGAGTTTTTATATAGTTCTGACAGTTATTAAATAAGAAGGTCAAACACTTACAGCTAGCTGGTCTGCTACGTTCCGGCTCTACGGAAGTCTGGAACTCTTCATCCTCGAGAATCTTAAACAAATTGTTTTCTCTAATTTCTTATGAGGTTGCCGACTTAATTTTTGTTCTTTTATATTGTAAACTATCCCTCTTGTGAGTTTTCATCACACCGGAAGATTTTGGGTTAATAGAGGAGAAAAATATACTAGATTTAAAAAAAAATATTTACAGTGAAATGTATGAAAACTAATTTCATGGAGTGACTCAACTCAGCTCTTAAACTGGGGGTGCAAATGGGCACAGCTAGAGAAATCAATAGAATATATATAATTAAATGATAAACAGTTTAAATGAAACAATGAAGTTGAGGAATATAACAACTATCTACACCATCTCCATATAACTATTAGAAGAGAACTTTTATTTACTTATTTTAAGTGGAGCTGGTTTCCTTACTTTTCATCACAGATGGTGAAAAGCTAGAGTAAAACATTGTTCCATCCATTTTTATTTCTCTAATTGTATTATAATTTCCAATCTACAGTTTTTTTTTTGAACTGATCAATCTACAGTTTCTTTTATTTTTGTAATCACATCGGACGATTATAATCTAGTATATGTTTCTCCATTATTAACCCATAATCGTCCGATGTGATTACAGAAATAAAAAAAACTATATTCTACACTCACTTAAATTATTCAACTACTCACTCCATTCCTAAAAAAATTATATTCTACATTCAAAATTTCAACTAAATAAAAGTTCAGCTATATTTATCTTGATTATTTTTTACATTAGAATTTTTAAGATTGAACCTATGATAGAAAAAGAAAAAATGAATTATTCTTTTATATTTTTAATTAACTAGGAAAAGTTTGAATTAAGTACTAATCATTCCTTATCTCAAAACCATGCTAATACTAATGATGCGACGTAAAACATTCTTTTTCATCAGTGTTCGAACTAAGAGCACCAACTCCTACGCTTAACCATTAATATTTAGGGTGAATCTCTGAAATGACTCAATTTAAAAAAGAAATTAAGTGCAGAACATTGATTTTAACATAATGTATCATCTAACAATTGTACTTCATTTCCACCGATTTTACCCTTGATTCATATAAGTTGCTGGTGGCTTAAAGATGTAGAGATGACGTTGACAAAATCCAAATGTGGCCAATAATTAATGCAAACTGTTACCAAGAAAAGAAAGATAATACATCCACATCACATACATAATAACCACAAACATTTCATTAATTCTACTTCATATCACCAAAATAATATAGAGTATTAATTATACATCAATCCTTAAATCTAGATACTAAAACTTCTCTCAATCTAAAACTAATCTGTAAATACTAGACCTTAAACCCTAATCACTAAACTCTAAATCTAAATATAAAACATAAACTCAAATATAAACCTAAATCTAACTCCAACTTTTAAATACTAAACCCTAAATGGATCACTAAACTCAAACTCAAATGTAAACTATATTATATATTTATAATTTTAAAATAAAATTAAAATCTGAAAAATATATATAATATTTTGTGATATTAAATTATACTATATAAAGATGGAAAATATCATACTAAACTCTAAACTCAACCCCCTAATTACTAAACCCTAAATACTAATCACTAAACCCTAAACCCTAAATACTAATCACTAAACCCTAAACCCAAATATAGATCCTAAACTCAAGTATAGACCCTAAATCCAGATAGAATGGAACAAAAAATATAGTATAGTACATAATGGTGAAAGAGAACAATCTTTATTAATCGTCAAATGGAACGATACATGATAGGGTCACTAAACCCAAATCTCAACCTCACCTTCCAAATACTAAACTCTAAATTTTAATCACTAAACCCTAAATGAATAAACTAACATTTAAGCTTCATATTTTCCGGTTATATCCTCCACATATGCAAGTTGCCGGTACAAAAGAAGAAAGAAATGACCCAAAGAAAGATGAAAGACACATCACTGATTAATAAAGCTAAACCCAAATTAAGGAAGCATAAATCCAAATATAATATATATAATATGGTTTACTAAACCCAAACCTCTACTTACTAAATCTAAACCCTATGCATGAACTTATAAACTCAAATACAATCTATAAATTATTTCCCAATATTGGACACTTAAGGCACATTTACTTGGATAACATGTTACAAATATTCTATTCCATATAGTCTAAGTAGTATAGTACACGAATGTTTCAAATAATCAATTTTTTCAGTGGTGTATCCATAGTATGGAATGCAAATAGTAAACCCTCCCCACTGATGTGTCGAGTTTTAACCCGATTATCTAACTGCAAGTGCACAGTAAAGTACGCAGTAGTAATGCGGGATCGAATCCACAGGGACCGATGATCACACGTAGAGTTGCAGATAAGTTAATAGCTACAGCGAACGAAGATATATTTTTGATGTTTTTTTATTTAATTTTCTTTAGTGTCACAAAACATAAACAAGCTGTAAAAAGATGATTTAAACGATTTGAAAACTATTTTAAAACAAACGTTGGGCATTGGGAATTCTCAGGGATTTCTTTTTAATCAAGATACAATTAATGGAAGACACAGGGATATATTAAGAACCGTCTAGAACTCAAACACGATATTAGAATTAACCTACTTCCGTAGCGCTAATTCTCTATGTTATAGAAATCTCCACACTAACTTCCGCTGAGTTTCAATTTCTAAACAAGCATTAAGAACAGGTTCAATATGTTCACAAAGCGCAATAACATCAACTTCCGAGGGTTAAGGACACTTTGCTCATCTAAAGTATTTTCGGAAGTTCAAACAATCACTTTCGGTGCATCAAACAATCTGAAATCATGAACTAAGTGATCAATTCAGTTCAAGCAGTAAGAAATCCATTAGATGAAGAACCAAAACGTAATCCCTTAGTCTACACACGTTTTATGAATCAAAACATCAAGAAATCCCCTATGAGAACCCCTAAACCCAACTAGATGACTACTCACACATAACTAAGCAAGAACAACACGATTTTGATGAAGAAAACATGATAAGATTGTATTAAAACAGAGTAAAGGTTCATGATCTTCTCCAAATGGTTTTGAGATGAACTCCTTTACAAATCTTCACAAATCACTCAAAACAAGTTACAAAACTCTCAAATCTCTCTCAAGAACTTGTAAATCTCCTTCTTGGTCGTCTCCAATCTTTTCTGAGTCCCAAAAGTCCCCTTCTTTCGTCCCTTATTGAGGGGAGTGGGTAAAAAGGAGTGAAAAGCTCATTGGTGCGTGTGGAGCCCGTAGAGCGTGGGATCGGTCGATCCACATGGACCAGATCGGTTGATCTAGTGCATGAAACCGTAGCGACAAGTTCTGGTCGCTACGCATGTCGCTACAATTCACGGCTTTTCTTCTTAGCTCTGGATCGGTCGATCCACAGACAATGGATCGGTCGATCTATGTCCTGTGCGATCAATACTTCTCATTCGGTCCATTGTTCGGTCCATCTTGCTTCTGAATAAATCCCGAATGCGTTCTTTTCTTGCAAGCTATCTAGTAACCTGCATATTACACTTAAGAACACCAAAACGCATCAAATAGACCAAAACATTAATTAAAACCGACCATTTAATTGCTCCAAAACGAGTTTAAAACCGTTAAAAACACGGAATATCAACTCCCCCAGACTTGAATCTTTGCTTGTCCTCAAGTAAAGAGAATTAAAATTTGGGAGCTCACTAACTCTCAGTAGACCTTACCTTGTGATTTCGCTAACCACTTAAATCAGAGACTGTCAAGGCATTCATTCCAAATCCCCACCAAGACCGCGCAAACCTTTCCATATTTCAGACCTGCAAGTCTCAGTTTCAAGTAATCAACGCTTTACATTCATTAAAAAGGGCGTGACCTTTCCACCAAAGATATCTCCATCAGGTATAACGGGCTCGGTGTTTGGGAGGCTGTTTTAGTGTTTAATTAGGTGAGGCTCAAGTGTTTGTGGGTATCAGCAATAACAAAAAAAATGCAAAACATTATGCAAAATAGCTGGAGAAACCGAGTATATTGATAACCACGTTTTCAAACTGCTCAAGTCTCAAATGATCAAAACCCAACAAATCTCAAACTCTAACCCCAAATTTAAACAACGCATCATCTCTGGTACACAAAATAAAAATAAAATGTCTAAATCAAATCTACTGAATGAGATATAAACATGAACTTTTTTTTTTTCTTCTTCTTCTCTTTTTTTTAGAATCGACCGATTACTTGCAAATGTTTTGTGGTAATCAATCGATTCATATCTGGATTTTTTTTTTTT
>NC_027749.1:14103266-14108063 GCF_000695525.1 Brassica oleracea var. oleracea | reverse complement strand
CACGTTTTCACCTTTATATAACGGTAACATGATTCGTTGTAATGTCGATGTAAAGTTTACTTTTCGACGTACTTGCGTCGTAATATTACATGGCGTTTACGACGAAATTTGGTTTCGTTGGTTTCGTCGTAATTGCGTTGTTAAGCCACCAGTTACTATTTCTAAGACGACGATAAGGAACCTGTGTCGTTCGTCTGTCTGCCAATTCAGTGGAATGACAAGGAGAAAGTGGACGGAAGTGCAGCTGGTTTGTACTTGAGAGGAACCTTTGACGATGGTTGGAGGTTCCTTTCAAGTATAAACCAACTGCACTTCCGTCCACTTCTCCTTGTCGCTCCACTGAATTGGCAGACAGACGAATGACTCATGTTCCTTATCGTCATCTTCGAAATAGTAATTGGTGGCTGAATGAGGAACATAGTCTAAACGCCATCAGGTTCGAGAGGAAGAGAGTTGTGTGTTGTGAAGAAGAGAGTTGTGGGAAATGACATATATATATAGAGAAATATAACAATGATTTTACAAGAAAAGTTTTACATGGATTTTACATGGAACATTTACAACGACTTTACAACGAATTTAGGTAAGTTAAAGCACATTGAATGCACGTTTTCACCTTTATATAACGGTAACATGATTCGTTGTAATGTCGATGTAACGTTTACAACTATTTCGCATTCGACGTACTTTCGTCGTAAACTTACATTGACTTTACGACGAAATCCTTTCGTCGTAAATTACCATGGAGTTTACGACGAAATAATGTCTCGTCGTAATTGCGTTGTAAAGCCCATGTAAAGTTACGAGGAAATAATTTCGTCGTAAACCGCCGTTGTTACTGCTACGTTTTCTTGTAGTGATTTGATTTTTCGATTTTATAAATTTCTTTAGTTATTTGTTTAAGATTAGCTAGCAAAGTTACTTATTCGGATTACAATTTAAGTGAGTACATTTACAATTAAAATATAGTTTTATACAATAAATGAATTAGGATTTTTTGTTGTGGTTAATCAACGGGCGACAGACCACAAAAGAAAAATCAACAAGCGACATGTAAGAGAATTTCCAAAAAAATTCTATTTTGGAATTTACAAAACTTTATATTTGAAGTTTTAATATGTTTTTTTTTCCAAAATTTTTTTTTTAAATTTAACTTCAAAAGGTATTTGTATTTTACACTATGGTCTTTATATTATTGTCACAATTAATATAAATCCATAAAAAATATAAAATAACTAGCACATATATAAAAATATTATCATAATATTAATTAATAAAATTTTACAGTAAAATAGAAAATTATAAATAGAAAAAAAAAATTTAATTCTAAACTATAAGAAAAATACCACATTGTTCTATAAAATTATTTCCGCAATGCTCTATCTTAGGTTACAAAAAATTTGTTTAGATAATTTTTAGAGATTTTGGAGGTTCCGGAGAAAATTTACTAGACTATTATTGTTGTTGTAATATTTAAATTTGTGTAATAATTATATTTTGATGTATCTTTAAAAAAAAATTATTAAGTTTTTTTGTAATATTCTTGTTGTCTAATTCTAGTTTTAAAATATTTTAAATATTATTTTAAAATTTTTATTTAATTTTATGTATAAAATTCTGAATTTGGTTTTGCTGTCTAATTCTAGTTTTAAAATATTATAAATCTTATTTTAAAATTTTTATTTAATTTTATGTGTAAAATTTTGAATTTGTTTTTGTTGTCTAATTCTAGTTTTAAAATATTATAAATATTATTGTAAATTTTTATTTAATTTTATGTGTAAAATTTGAATTTATAAAAATTAATTTGATATATTTATGATATAAAAAAGTTTTAAGCATTAAAACGGTAAATGAGAAAATACTAAAAAATCATGAATATGATGTGTAATTAATTCTAAGGACCAAAATGCAAATAAAAATATGAAACTTCAAATTTGGAGTTTTGAATAGTGAAATTTTATATTTGAAGTTTTGAAGTTTCTTTTTGGAGAGTAAAAAACTTTATATTTGAAATTGTAGAGTTTATTCGGAGATGCTCTAAGTACGAGTATTGGTAGGACCATAGGAGTATGGATGGATATTTGAGTGGTGTAACTAAGAGAACAAGAGATCCCCTAACTCGAGTGCAGATCGGCTGGAGATCTGTTGACTAGGCCTTTTTACTTGAGACAATATAAAGTGACATGAAAAGATGCAAAAGTTCATCTGTGCAGAGCACATGATCTCTTTTAATAAATAAGAAAATCCAAAAAGGAATCAAATTCAGAGAAAAAGTAAGAAAAATAGTTAAACAACAAAATAAAGGAAAATTACTTTTATAAATGTACCTGAAGATTTCTAAACACAATTCAACAAAAAAAAGATACATATAATCTATTGACAAATCTCTTAACTAAATCACCACATATTCCCAAACCGCCACTATTTTTGTTCTCCATATCAGTATAAACCTTTTTAACATTAGTTTAGAAAATATGACCATTATATAATATCAAATGTAACTGTAATGCAATTTAGGCTAAACAAATGTGGATGCAACTCAAAAATAATGTGTGAACATAAGTCAGGGGCTGATGCTGCCGCGATAGCCAACTTTTGTAACCCTTTTCGTCAAATTTCTTTGGGCACAAGTGATTGACTATCGGGCTGAAACTACATAACTATGGCATATAAATATATATATATATATATATAATTTTTTTTCTCTCAAATTGATTTTTGTACAATATGATATGCTTTATAATTTACCACTTGAAACAGAAATTTACAAGTGGATAATAAATTAAAATACACCACAAAATTTAGGAGTGGCAATTAGGCAAACAATATATACAATTAATTGTTTCGTTTGTTGACAAAACATTGCTTTTTAATGGGAATTTTCATTCTATGTATATTGAATTAATTAGCCCTTGTGTTTATTTATTTATCACTGGTTTTAGTACTTGCTATTTTAATTCTTACATATAAAAATGTAAATAGAACAAAAATAAATAAATAATTGTTGTGATTTATTTATTTTTGGCTAACTACATAGCTATAACTATGCAATATCACACACTATAATGTATATTGAATCGTGGAAGTCCAAATTACTCAACTACTGCTTTACCATAATGCATGAGCATAACCATACTTTATTTTAGGTTCAAGTATAAGTATGTGTTTCAGATTGATATATTTATGATCTAGAGAACAAAATCGGTGTTGTAATGAACATGATATCATGGATATTAAATTCTTTGTCATTGATGGAACATGCCTAACCTTTTTCAATGTGCATAAACTACCATCATGTTTCCTTAACTTGATAAAGCCAATCCCAGCAATCTTGCAGAAAAATTGTTTGCCAATCTATGCGCCACATAGCTTTGCGTACTCTAAAAACCACATTATCCTTGGTGTCATATGGTAGGACACCCATTTATCTAGAACCCACACATTAGAGTATGTGTGTGTGCCCATGCACAACAAGAGCAATGTCGTCATACTTCATACTTCGTCTAATCCTCGGCTACTGCAATATATATACCCTAACTGCTGCTCCTTCTTATTTGGTCAGCCTGACTTCTAATGTCCCTTCTCTTTGCAATAGTTGCAAATATCTCATGGCTAAGGACCTCTTGGGAATGACTTCATGTCTTTCAACTTCCTTTGGTTCCCACTGGATTTTACATCATGACAAACAATCGTCAAGCCTGATTGTATGTCCCTGACATGGATGATTTATGGCGCAATCCCGACTATGAATCCTAATCTAACTTCTTCTAGTTTCATTGTATCTTTGCGAATAATGAACGATTGCACGATGTTCTCGAAGAAGTTTGGCAGATATATCGACATGATTAGTGCAACATCTTCATCCTCCAACTTAACATTGATGTTACACAGCTCTATTAATATCGATTTTAACTTGTTAAGATAGTCTAGAATCTTAATACCTTCTTGCATACGCATAGTGAAGATGTGTTGCTTCAGAAGTAGCTTGTTTGTCAGAGATTTTGTCAGGTATAAACTCTCAAACTTGTTCCACAAAATAACATTGAGTTTCTCATTCGGCACTTTGAAATGATGTCTGTTAGACATAACAAAATTGTTGAGAACGCATTTTTTTACATAGCCTCCAAATCAGCAACATCAGATTTCTTTTGCTTCATCAACGCTTGAATCTTAATCTACCAAACTTGTCTATCTTCGTGTTTATCCCATAATCTTCTCACTAGATCAAAATCATTACTCTGATACCAGTTTGTTGGTACATACGTTAGAAGGGATAAATGCTGAACAGATGTATAAAGTTGTGAAATAAACAAGAAAGTGATGTAATGTGATTCATTAGTTTGGCTACATCCACGGACAAACAGAGATCTTGTTATTGTAGGCAATTTTTAGTATTTACAGAGTGCAACGTTAGAGTTACTTTGAATACAAGATATATAGTAATATTTGCATCCTATAACTCTAGTCCACAAAGACTCATAGACATAAACCCACGATCATATGTAACATTCATAACAACTCGATGCAACACATTTGATGCAATCCATTGGTATAATGTACTTGATGCATCATCCATCTTCTAAGTGCAACATCCAAATTCAAAGCAAATCAACAATCGGAAACGTACTGTAAGTAAATCTTGAATTGGTTTAAGTGTAATATGGATGGTTCTTGGAGAACATGTAAAAATTATGTGGAGTACAGTAGATTCGTAAAGAAAATAAGGGTCAAATATTGCAAATGAGGTAATGCTCATGCGACACAATAGTAATTAGCTTGGCTTTGGAAACATAA
>NC_027749.1:14068426-14103204 GCF_000695525.1 Brassica oleracea var. oleracea | reverse complement strand
GGGGGGTGCACAAAGCCGGGCTTGATACCAAACCAAACTGATTAAGCATTGTGTTCAGGGCAGTAAATTTGTAATCATTTCAGAATGCAATTAACAAAAATGTTAGCTGGTTAAGTTGGTTTAAAGTTATTGAATATTGGCTTACGTACCTGAGATCAAAGTGGAAATTTTCATTGTTTTTCGTTATTTTTTTTAATCAAATTACTAGAAAAAACAATAGAAATTACAGAATTATAGAAGCAAATCACACTTTCCATATTTTTTAATATTATAAGAAGGGAAAAGCAACAAACAATATTGATTAACAAAAGTCATTCAAAATAAACAATTAAACCTCCCCTTTTGATAACACGAAACAAATATCCATTTTACTTTTTTTTTTGGTTTTTTCAAGTATATTTCTGTTTATTAAGTTTTTGTTTTAACGTTATTATTAAAATTAAAATTAAAATTTTTTCGATAAAATTGTTTATAAAATTATATAGGGCCAAAAAAATTTTTTACCGCATCTTACTTTATAAATCTCAGGATCGACTCTGAGGGCATTAAGAAATGTTTAGGAACTTTGGCTTAAAAGGTTGTATTCATATCCGATATTAAAAATTTGATACAAAGCTTATTTGGACATGAAGTTTGGTACATGCACACTCTAACCTTTCTCAAAATATTGTTGTACTAACTACACGGTGATTTTGATAATTTGAAGATGGTCTTTTCAGTCCAAAGATTGAATCAGACAAAGAAAATGGCACTGAATCAATACTTTACGGTTCCTTATAGAAGTAAAGTGATTGCAAATTTCATGTACACGGTAACACAAGCGACAAGAGTGATTTTAGGGCTTAAGCAGAGCCGTGTCTGTTCAATTTTTTTTAATAAAAGTAATGGCTTAGGGCATTAATTATTTGATCACAAACAAAACTTAAGGGCATGTTTATAAATGCTTTCTCATATGTTCCAAAGTTCTTTTCCTTACAATTATTGTCACAAAAATCAAAACTAACCTATATGCTCTTCTAACAACATTAAATTTCATTTCTCTGTATTTACTTACACACTTGTTTATATTTAACTAATTGCATTGAAAATTATTTTTCGTAAATTTTTATTTGGTAGTCGATTTTTATTCCTTTTATGTACTTAAATATTTTAATTATAGATAATATTTTTATATCAGTTCTTTTTCTCTATTTACTTTTGTAAACAGTTTACCCTTTGTCAAAAACTAATAATTAATAAATTACTTTCTTTAAAAAAATTATTTATATATTTTAACATATTGAAACATTTAACTATTTTATTGTGCCTATGGGAGTAAAAGCTCTAAGCAAGGCTCTTAGCAAACACACATAAAATGTGCCTCTTAATTTGAGATATATAATGTTTATTTTGAGGCTTCGTTTCAGTATTTTTCTATATTCTTCTACGGTATTCCTCTGTTAGTACAAATTTACCTTTTGGAAGCATAACACATTTCTAATTTTTTTTCCAACTTCTATTATTATAAAAAAATTTTGAACTTTGTGAACCGAAAATTATAACCGGAGAACCCATCGGAAAGACCAAAATTTTAAACCGCAAGTTAAACAGTACCACGGCTGAATCTAAGAGGTCCGTATTAGGGTTAACCCAAAGAACATAACCGGACCGGATCAGTACAACATTCTCAAACTATTATTTCTACAGTTCAATGGGGACGTAACAAATCTGCGTGATAGATTATCAAAATCAATTTTGCATGAAATGAGTTTTAAAATAAAAAGCCTTGCGAATTGAATAAGTATATATAACCGTATCAATAATAGAAATGGTTCAGTAAGACAGAATCATTTGGTCCCATTGTTTCAATCTTCAAAATATTTTCCTATGATATATAAAGTCCATTCAAGACATCCCTCTATGAGACATAAAGTAAAGAGGAAAAATAATTCAAAATTCCCAATTATTGCTCCCATAAGAATAAGGGTCCCTTCTCTTATTTTCCGTACCTTAAATTCTATAATAAGTGATAGTTGTAAAAACCTGCTCGCTTGTGGTTTACCATTGACAGCTTACTTGTAGGGCAAGTAAGATCTCAAGACTGATGACAGCTTTAAAGGTCAAAGAGATTTGTTGGCGTTTCTGGAGAACGAAGGGTGAATGGAAAAGGCAAGACGGGAGATGGTCGGTGACTAGGCGAAGAAGCAAACTCATCAGTATCAGTTGCAGCAACAAGGGCAGGCAGTTTAGGCCAGGAGAAACTCGCCACAGGCCTGCAGATTCTGAAACCAGTGTTGTGTATAAGTGATGGTTGTTCTTGTCGATTATGATTCCTAGCTTTTTGAGGTGACTCCGTGATTTGATTTTCCTTCACTTCTCCTTCTTGTGTCTTCAACATTGGTGAATCCTCTAGTAGAAAAGGCATCTCCGTTGAGTCTGGCATTCTAGGACAGTTCTCGTCCACTGTTTTCTTAAGCCATCCCATGTCTTCCTGCAATATTTGCATCCATCAAACACACAAATGTTTCATCAGCAAAGTGACATCTTTATAGAAGGTTTCACTTTTGAGTAAGTTCAGCTACAACTAGCCAGAAGAGTGTTTGTGTTTGGAAACACAATCTTGGGATATATTTACCTCCATTTTGCGCAAGGTATCTGCAATTATCACTAGCTGGTCCTCAATTTTGGATTTTTTCTTCAGCAGATCAGCGTAGATTTCCTGAGACGAAGCAGCAGAAATGTTCAATAGACAGTTATCACAAGGTAGAAATGTTTTTGAGTTCTTTACCTTTGCTGGAGTCATCATGCTATCATGGTGTACGTTCTGACTAGTAACACAAGATTTAGGTGTAGTCATGATAGCAAGCTCCTCCTCTTCTTTCTTTGACGTGAGTTTCTCCATCTCTCTGCTCAAGACCAAGTCAAACATAAGCGGACAGTTGCTACAAGAAAACAAAGGAAAGAGAGATGATCATATAACCAAGCAAAATAAGTTGGATTTGTACCTTTTAAGGCTAGCTAATCCTTCTCTGATGTCACGGATATCTCCAGCGCAGACAGGATCTTGAGTAGGACTGTCACCAAGCTTCCAACCAAGTGGAGGTGTCCAATAAGGATCTTCGACTCCTGCTTCTTTCCTTAAGTTAACCAAATCAGAACTCTCCAACCAATACTCCATAGCTCCATCTGCATTGTGTTTTCTCCTAAACCTGTCTTGACCTCCAGGAGCCACCTTCCCTGCCATGTGCTTAAGCAGATGATCTAAAAGACCCGTGTCCCCAATCAGCTTCCTTGCTTCTGACCTCAACTCTGCCCTGAGCATGGAGTTACCAACCACAGCGTTTTTCTCCTTCATCACTTTTAACATGTTCTTCTCAGCAAGTTTGTACCTTCAACATAAAACAAAAAATCAGATGAATCCAAAAATTCAGAGATGATTAAAGATATGCTCTTTTTTTACCTCTCAACAGACCATCTGTCAATAAAGTTCTTCTCTGATCTCCTCGTATAAACCACAATCTGATTCTCCTTCTTCTGCTCAGATACATTGGCCCTCTGAGCGAATCTTCTCTTCTCGTTTGCATCCTTCTCAGCTCGAAGATCACTGCTTTCAATCTCATCCCCTGTTTTCCTCTTATAAACAACGATTTGGTTTTCCTTCTTCTGATCAAGCACCTTAGCCCTCTTAGCGAGATTCTCAGCCCTGGATTCACTTAGCTTCCTCTTACCAGTGCCATCATCTTCCTCCTTGAGTCTACAACTCTTGTTGTTGTTATAGTCAATATGGCGGCTCTGGTAGCGGACGCGCAACCTCTTCCCCCACTTGACCATCCCTCTCGATCTCAGCTCAGACCAGCACTTTCCCTCAGGCGAAATCGCGCGATAGAGTCTAGCGGCGTTGTGCTTCGCCGGTTGAGAATCGTCGGAAACCCAAAAACTCCAGGACTTTCTACTCAGAGAAACCTCGTGAGGTGGGATTCTTCTGTAGAGCAAGTCTCCGGCTAGATCCGCCGTCGTCACATACCCCTCGTCAAGAACCGGAAGAAGACTACCACCACTCTTCTTATTCTCCGGTTTAGTCCGGTTAGTAGCGGCGAAATCGAAATACGATATGAGTGAGTACATGCTCGGGTACCGGAGAGACACGTGACGTCCCGTGACTTTGTTCACCTGAGCAAAATAAAAATAAAAAATAAATCAGTCTTTGAGAAAACGTGAGGAGAAGGAAACGTGAGGTTTTATTACCATGACGATTCTGATGGATTTGAGCTGCTCCGGCGTCGATGATCTCAGAGGGAGGACGGAGGAATCGATTTCGTAGTAAGATCCCACTCTTATGTGCGCCACTGCAACTATAACCAACAAAAATAATCAGAGAAAAAAAAGGGAGTTTGAAGAGAAAGCGAGAACAAGAGTTATTACCATTCAACGGAGGCGGCGGCGGCGAAGGGTTTTTACCGGCGGAGGCTCCTCTGATCGGATACCTTTTCACGAACATCGTTTCCTGCACACGAGCGTACGTACACTCAGAGGTTTAACTTTTTTATTTTTTTAATTTCCGAGGAAAATCAGTTGATGCCTGCCTGGAGAATATATTTCGAAAAAAGCTGACTAACAATAAACACACACGCGCTATCAGGTGCGCGCGTGGGAGACACTAAGGAAACACTGTCAACATCACTTGACCAACGACGATGATGATTTTATTTCGATCGTCATGAGAAAGAGACCATTTTTCGTTTGTTTGGATTCATTAAATACAGAGAGAGAGAGAGAAAGCTTACAACCATGATCGTCTGCTCCCGATGATCCTTTTCTTCCCTTCGATTTCCCTGGAAAATCAGTAACGGAAACTGTAAATCTGATTCAGTGAACATGAACGCGTTGGAAGAGAGAATCGGAAACAAACGAACAATTTTATTTTTCTCACCGGAAAAAAAAGAGCTTTTTCTCTGCTGAGGAAGGACGAAACGGAAAAGAAAAAAAGCTTCGAAATGTCGCTTTCGTTAAAATCTACGTATATAGAGAGAGAGAGAGAGAGAAAGGGAGAGTGTGGTGTGTGTGCCTGATATGCGTGTGGCATGTCACGTGAGTCTTTTGCCTGCGCTGCAAGCTGAGTTTAATTGACATTTTTACCCTCAAACCGCCTGTAACTATGTAACTGTGCTCCTTCGCGGCGATTTATTTGTCTGTGCTCGTTCACAAGCTAGAGAAAATATTGGCACATGCAGTGAAGCGATGGATTTATGTCACGTGTTACTTTTGGAACTTGTGTGATATTTGACGGTGTTAAAACATGAAGGAATGTGGAATCGACTGTACCTGATAATAACTTTGTGTTTCCGTGTAGTTTTGAGGTGTTACACACGCGCCTGCGGTTCTCATTCCGTTATTGCCTACTACTAGAGTCTACAGCGGGGACCGACTACACTACACTTCAGAATTTCAAAATCTTTTTATTTGATTTCGTACATATGTATTCAATTATTCATTATCATTGATTTACTATTTTTAGACAAAAGAAATATTGTAGATTTATATAAGTTTTGTTTTGGCAAAACCAAACCTTATTTTATTCACATATATTTTGTTCAAATTATATATGACTTATATTCCTTCATCCACACTAAATTAGTTTTTTTATTATTACAACAACACTAATTCGTTAAGCAAAAACAAAAACAACACTAAATTCGTTTATCATTAATTTGTTGAAATGATACTATATTACTTTCTAGCTTCAATATTATTTTTTTTGGGCTCAACTTACCCACGCAGCGTGCGGTTATCATTCCGTTATTGCCTCCTACTAGAGTCTAGAGCTGAAATCAGATTTTCGTACTATATCTGATTTGATACATTCATAATCATTGATTTGTATTCAATAAAGAAAAAATATTGTTAGCTTACAAAAAACAAATATTGTTTTATGTAAGTTTCTTTTTTTTGACGAAACAAGTAAGTTTCATTTTTTTGTCAAAACAAAATTACAAACCTAGCTTTATTCATATATATTTTTGTCAAAATGAAAATTTTTCATTCACACAAATTCGCTTGTCATAATTCAATTTGCATGAAAATATGGTATATTTATTATAATGGTTCAAGATGTATTTGATCCAATTGAACATTAGACTAAGCCTAAAGACTTCGATTGCTCCCAAAAATAAATTCTTTAATTCCACTATTGCTTTCTAATGAAGTGATCAGAAGAAACAAATTTCCAGATATATATTAGCTATGACCTCGTCTAGGACTAGGACGTGTACTGATCAATGTTTTCTTACATCGGATGTAGTGATGTACTAATCAATTTCTGGTATAATTATTTGAAACAATTACAGTCAGGTCACTTTCAATCTTTTTATATCATTCACTTATTGCTACACACTTTTTCTTCCAACAATTTATCGAATCCTAACTAAAATACACTAACCGTAACTCTAAAACTTATAGATCTAACTAGAAAATAAGCGGAAATTAACCCCAACCACACATCTCCTCTCCTATCTGACAGACAATATTAATAATAGTACACTTTAACAAAATTTATATTTGTCTTATTTTATGACCAGTGGATCTACTATTGTAACTTTAATATGAATGGTCCAGATTCATCTTATCTTTTTAACACATCATCATCTTTATCAGCTGATTTTTTTTGTCCTCATAAATCCGAAAATCCCAACCTTCAACCATCTCTCTCGATTCATTGCCGGCGAATGGAGTTCCGGTGACTCTCGTTGGAATTTCGCGATGGACAAGGAAATCATGTCACTAATTATTCTCGTTTTCCCAGATATGTCCTTGCTTGAATTACAAAACAATGTCGTCAACGAGTTCTTCACCGTCACGGCTGCGGCACCTCCGGTGGTTTTGAGTTATTGGCCGCCTAACACAAAGGAACTTGTAACCGGAATCTCCACACCGCCGGTCATGCTTATCCACCATGGATCTGTCTTGTACTTCTACGGTCATTTCGAACTGAGTCAAGACAACATTACATGAACTGAACTAGTTATGATGATTGCGTACATATGGATATCATGTTTGTTTATGTTAATTTATATTTTATGTAAATTTTATAAGAGTTACATATGTTGAACTGGTGAGACATAAGATTTGCTTTGCAGATTTTGGGTTAATTTAGTAATATGATTTTTTTTTAGGTTTTTAATAGTTTTAGCAATGTTTTTGTACCTGATCCAAACCCACGATCGAATTGATAATTTTGGTGACGTATATAATCTGATCATACTAAGTTAAAACATAATATATAAAAACATGATAAAACCTAGAAAAAAAATTCATCATTAACCCGCCATCTGATACTGTTGACCCGATAAAATATTATATAAATTTGATGATATTTTTTAAAATGTTGATTCAAAATTTTTCAATACTTTTTAGTAGTACTTAAAAGTGAATAAACTTTTTGATTTGTGATTCTTTAATAGTATGAATTTGTAGGTTTTTAATAGTTTTAGCAATGTTTTTGTACCCGGTCCAAACCCGCGGTCTAATTAATAAATCTGGTAATCCATATATAATCCGATCTGGATTAAGTTAAAACTCAATATGTAAAAACTTGATAAAACTTGGTAAAAACTCATCATTAACCCGCCCTATCATACTGATTGATCCAAAAAAATATTATATAAATCTGATGACATTTTTAAAAATATTGATTTAAACTTTTTGCGTACTTTTTAATAGTACTTAAAATTGAATATATCGAATGACACTAAGATTTTTTAAAAATTACATTATAAAAAATTCTCAAAAAAATTACATGATAAGATGGAAAGGGACCCATTTCCAAATTCATAGTGTATCCCTCTATTATAAATGTGGTTCTTATATTCAGTTTCAATAGTATTGAGTAAAAAATGGATTTATTTAAAGTATTTTATAGTTACAGAAAAATAATAATATAATTAATGAGTAGGTGCAATATTTTTGTAAGTAACTTTTTAGGATGATCATATTTTAATAATATAGATAATAAAAAGAAATTTGTGTGATATAATATTGTTCAAGAAAATATATCATAAAAATATGTTGAAGCGTTTAAGAAAATACTTAATGAATCATGCATATATTGAAATACATATTTATTCATATGATAGGGTGCCATCATAAGTGAACAACTTCCAGTTCATTAAAATACGGTCAATAATTATTCTATGCTTTTTGTTCATGTGGTTGTTCTATGGTTTTTCCAAAGATTATGAGTAATAAGGTTAACATATTTTTTTTGTTTATATGTGGGTGATGAATTATGATAGGTTATTAATTTGAAACTTAATTATGATATAGTTATAACATAAAAGAGAGTTGTTGTCGATCTAGGTTAATAAGGGACCCACTATATATGTGACTAAAATCTATCAATTGAAAAAAAGATTCTAATGTAACAGATTAAATATTTTTGATTTAGTTAAAACAATATAAAAAACATATTAAGTTTTAATGAAAAGGTCCAAACAATTTTTATAAGTAGATTTATCAAGACTACTTCCCTTTTAATAGAATAGATATCGACCGTAGTGCGTTACCCCGTACATATATATATATACACATTGTTCGTTTGCTTTTGTATTTGCTTTAGATATTGATTACTTTTCTTTTTGGTCACCACTATAATTTTCTATATAGATTTTTGTTGAAAATAGATTTTACCATTCTCCAAACCAGCTTTGAGATTCAGTCCAATAGTTTGAAGATCCATTAAAATGATGCTGAACCATAAGAGAACAAAGACCTATCACAAATCTATAAGAATTCATTTCCTCTTCTACTAAGGGAGTGTTAGTGGGATGTAAATTTCTAATGATTGTTAAAATTCTTAAATTCTAGTGTTATTAATTAGTGGATTTATTTTCATCACGATTGTATCTTCATCATATTCAATAATCAACATATCTTCACCCTCAAATTCATATATAAAAATAATTTTAATTGAGTTTTAAGATACAAATAAATTCACATGGAAGATTAACAAAGACATGGAAAAGGTCCGCGAATATACAGAGTCGGGACTGGTATTATTGGGCCCCAATCAACTTATATACAAACAAGATAAAATTATTTAAGAAACCTAAATGAAGAGATGAAAACAAATTATCTATCTTTATGTAATATATAAAAATTTATATATTTTCATATGTTTTTTTGTCAATTTCGGGCCACAACGGACCGGCCCATTAGCTCATTAACCCCATGAAGGAGAGGTTCCTTACTTTGGAGCAGAGGAGGGATTGAAACCTTGATGCCAAAGTGAAGGAACCTAGGAACAGATCACTCTATTGGTTCTGTTTGAATATGAACTCCGGATGGAGAACTGAATGGATTGAACGGTCGCACGAAGGTTTCGGAAAGTCTCTGATATTCCCGACTCCAAATGGTGTTTGATACGACTCACAAGATCACCAAGTGAAGGATCTCTCGTCGTTGCTTGATATGACGCACAAGTCCATCGATTTGAGGAAGTGTTTACTTGGATATGACTCACCAAGAAACAAGACAAGTTCTTACAAAGAACAAAGAGTTTTAACTCAGAAAATTCAGACAAAATCGATAGTTTTATTTCGTGGCTCTTAGACCTTATTTATAGGATTACAAGTTATAGAAATCCAAAAAAGAATGTGTTAAAAACAAGACATAAAAGACCGAAAACAAAGACTTGACTAAATAAAGTCTTTGACTGAAACTTGGACTGCCTCTTGATATAGTCACGACCAGGACTTTGAAAGGTGAAGAATATGCTCCTGATATGGGCCATGACATGTCCCTTTGAGGCCTGGTCGAAATCCATCTTTTCCCTTAGCCAATATTTGATCGGTTTTTCCATTTGGCTCAAACAAATATGTTTTTGAATCTTTTTGAAAACCATCAAGCCCAAGAATTTCTTGGACATTTAGAACATGGATAATCACCTTTGGCATGATTGAATTGGTCATTGGTTCATCAGAAAGAAGGTTAGCCATTTCCAACTTCTCGGGTGGTCGAACCAGCTCGAAAGATCGAACATGCTTGCTCAGCTTGTCCAAGTGAGTGTCAGTCCTACTCAGCTCGTTTATGATAGTGTCAGCCCAGCTCACTTGAGTATTCAGCTCATCCAAGAAAGTGTCACTTTGATTTAGCTCGAGCAGCTCGATCCGGAGCACATCATTCCCTCCCTCTTCAAAAGGATTTGACCTCAAATCCATTTTACCTGTTTCAAAAGGGAATGAATCGGACAAAAAGAATTTAAAATTCATGTAAAAGTCTGAGAAGAAAATTTTTGGAAAGAAACTTCCTGATTGTATAGATTGATCTCCTGGTCGCAAATGTCGGGTTTGAAGCTGGTTGAATCGGTTAGCTTCCAATTGAGGCAAGTGTAGAACTGGTTTGGCCGGTTTTAGAGAATGGATCATAACTTCATAATTCCGTGGCCATTTCTTCTGATATTAGGCTTTCTGGAAATATGGGAGATCCATCTTGAATCCTATGATCGGCTTTGTCTCAGACCGCTTCTTCATTGGGCTTGAATCTCCTTCGAAAGTCTGGTACTCACATATAGATGGACTGTGAAACTTCCGGTTTGTAAAATTCATAACTTTTTCCTCCGTGAATAATTTCTTGTAATTCCAAGCCTTAGTGAATCCTTGTTGAGTTGGCCTTCTGGGAAAATTGAATTCATGGAAAAGGACCTTTTGGATGTTGAGATATTCACCTTGGACTGAACCTCTGTCGCTGGCATCTCCAAGGTAGCCAGTTTGGACAGCTTGGTTATGTTTCAAAAACTTGAAGTGCTCCTGAAAGTTTATGGGAAAAGGCGTAGAAGTTGTTCCTGGATCAAAGCAAAGTTGGTTCTCCATGATGATGGGTGTTATGCTTGGTGCTTTCTTTTCCTCAAAATCTTGTAAAAATGAGATAAGACTACTCAGATGCTCCGGTTGCAAAAAAGTTAGTTTTGCATTAGTCTATTCATCATCAAGCATACAATCAGATCCAGGAAGAGAACGATCACACTTATCCCCACAAATTATCAAACTTTCAATCAGATCTTCATCATATTCATCAAGAATTGGTAAAGAATCTGAAAAATCTTTTAGCTCTTCAAGGGTGTTTTCAGATTTACCGTTGGGTTTTTCACTGACGAATATTGGTTGTTCAGCTACAGGTGCACATGTGGTTGTGCTCTTCTTTAGGCTCTTGCTGTCGCCCTCATGGAACTCCTTCTCTCCAATTTCCTCCTCGGACCGGTTGGTCCGCCTTGGGCGTTCTCTCCTTGCAGCGGGTCTAGGACGATCAGTCTGTTGGATACCCTGAATCTCGTCCAGCCTTTAGTGTATTTGATCTAGCCATGCATTTATAAAGTTAGCAAAAATATCATTCAAAGCCCTCATTTGCAAGTTAGACAACCCATCGACAGAATTTTTGGGTCAGCTTCTTTCTTCTCCACTACTCATTGTTCCTGAAATTTCTTAAACACAAAACCTTAGATAAAAACCTCACACACTCAAGTGTTTGATCCTCACCCACACACGTGTTTCTCTCAGAATTTGTAGTGATCACACAAACAAGTTTCCACTCAAGGTTCTAAGAAAAACAAATCAAAGAATCCCAATGGACAATTCCAAGCAAACTCAAGGGAATTTCTTAAGATAGAAAGATAAGAGATTTTGGTTTGGAATCCGCTTTAACCACCTCAAAGGCTGGATTTCTCCTCAACCAGTAGGTTTTCTCTTCCACCACTAATCCACAAATCAAACTTTGAATTTTTTTTTTTAATTGTAGATCTTTTTTTTATATAGTGGATGGTAATGAGGGGCTCGGATTCAAGAAAGATAGAAGAAGAAGTGTTTATGAAGAAATGGAAGACAAGAAGATGGAATGATTCAGAAGATACCAGAAGAGTGGCTCTGATACCACTTGAAGGACCGTAGGAACGGATCACTCTACTGGTTCTGTTTGGATATGAACTTCGGATGGAGAACTGAATGGATTGAACGGTTGCACGAAGGTTGCGGAAAGCCTCTGATATTCCCGACTCCAAATGGTGCTTGATATGACTCACAAGACCACCAAGTGAAGGATCTCTCGTCGTTGCTTGATATGACGCACAAGTCCAACGATTTGAGGAAGTGTTTACTTGGATATGACTCACCAAGAAACAAGACAAGTTCTTACAAAGAACAAAGAGTTTTAACTCAGAAAATTCAGACATAATCGATTGCTTTATTTCGTGGCTCTTAGGCCTTTTATAGGATTACAAGTTGTAGAGATCCAAAGAAGAATGTGCTAAAAACAAGACATAAAAGACCGAAAACAAAGACTTGACTAAATAAAGTCTTTGACTGAAACTTAGACTGCCTCTTGATATAGCCACGACCAGGACTTTGAAAGGTGAAGAATATGCTCCTAATATGGGCCATGACATGTCCCTTTGAGGCCTGGTCGAAATCCATCTTTTCCCTTAGCCAATATTTGATCGGTTTCTCCATTTTGCCCAAACAAGTCTGTTTTTGAATCTTTTTGAAAACCATCAAGCCCAAGGATTTCTTGGACATTTAGAACATGGATAGTCACCTTTGGCATGATTGAATTGGTCATTGGTTCATCAGAAAGAATGTTAGCCATTTTCAGCTTCTCGGATGGTCGAACCAGCTCGAAAGATCGAACATGCTTGCTCAGCTTGTCCAAGTGAGTGTCAGTCCTACTCAGCTCGTCCATGATAGTGTCAGTCTAGCTCACTTGAGTATTCAGCTCATCCAAGATAGTGTCACTTTGATTTAGCTCGACCAGCTCGATCCGGGGCACATCACAAAGTGAACTTTGTCACAAGGCATGGCCACTGGACCACGACCATCTCGGCATATATTTTCATACGTATTATGTCAAAACATTAAATTTTTATAAATTAATATATAAAAACAATTTTTTTAATATTGGAATCCGTTATATAGATGGAACTCCGTTCAAATGTTTCACCCCAATAGTTTCAGGCCTGATTCTTAGAATATAAAATTGAAAAGAGGTAAACCAAATACTACATGAAACATCAGCATTGGGCTGTAGTCAAATCAATAATTAGTAGAATTAAAGCATAGCTATTGGAATTGAAGAAAAATATATGAATCGATTACCATCTTCAATTGAAACATGAAAACTTCTTTTTTAGCAACAATTGAAACATGAAACTACGTTTAGCAAGTTTAGCATACTTCAAAACCATGTTTCTTACAAGCTTTTGGTAAACTTGATCATCAGGCTATAAAATGAGTCACTGAAACTTGAGAAAGAAGGATCAATTCATATTCATAATGTGAATGTGGTGAGTACTAAAATAAGGGAAAAAGAAAGGCATGACCTAATAAAGTTGGACCGATTAAATTTGTTCATCAAGGTTTCACTAGATTTAAGCTTGTTTCCACAGGCCCGGCCCGCTACGAAGGCATTAGAAGCGGCCGCGTAGCCCAAGCCATTTTCCAATTTTTTTTTTTAAACTAAGTCTATTCAATCAAACAGAAAAATCCAATTTTTGAATGAGAGCTCCAATATAGTTGGACTGGCGCTGAGTTTCCATGAAGAATAAATCAACTGGAAAGTATAAAAGTTGTGGCAAGTCGGATCATAAATCTTTTAGAATGTCATAAGAAGACTATGCATAAAAATCAAGTAAATCCGATTGAAGTTGAGTTATAGTCACATAAACTAATATGGTTGAAGAAAACCCCTAAAGAGTGGTGGTACAATACATGCCAATACATGCATTTACACTGGAAAGACATTTTCAATACATATTAGAAGTGCAAGAAATGTGATCAAGTTTCTTGCGTGTATCGTGTTGCGGATGTCCCTCTCTAAGCACTTGAACAAAGACTCTGGTGGAATATGAGTGTGGTTAAAGAGGACATTATTTCTCTGCTTCCACAGATGGTAAATTGTAGCATGAACAACGGAGAGCTGCTGGCGCTTGTTGACTATCTCTTTTTATCCATGATAGAAGCTCCTGCCAATTAGAAAACAGTCTACCCGAAGGACGAGTCCTTAGCAAGACACACTTCCATACGGCAGTGCTGTACTCACAGTTAGGAGAAGATGATCTCGGTTCTCTGGATAGTGGGAACAAAGACAGCAGGTGGTCGGAATTTGCAAACGCCATGATGCTAGTCTTACTCTTGTTGGCAACCTATCATAATTTACAATCCACATGTAGAAAGCATGCTTAGGGACTGCTCCTATAAACCAAACAACCTTTGCCCAATCTTTCACATCTGCTCTTGGTATGATTGAATCCCATGTTTTAGCAGAAGAGTATCCTTGCATCGTAACCCCATTAACTGACCAATGATATGAATCCCGTTCAGTAGATAAGGAAGGCAGTGGTACCGTTGTCAGGTGAGTATGAAGCTCGAGAGCCTGTTCTGATCTTGGGTTCGGTAGTCTCCAGCGTGGTGCAGGCCTGTGCAACTTTAGCATTCCGTGGGAGACAAAGGTCTATTGGACGGACCACACCACAAAGGTCACGATACACGCAAGAAACCGGGGAACAAGTTTCTCCACTTCATGTCACTATGGATACGTTGAAGTCTTGAAGATTTCTAACCACACCACTATAACTTAATTGTCTCTCTGTTTTTACCTTTTCTTGCCAGAGAAACAATTCTCATCTAAGTGTTTCTACTTTGTAAGAACTCTTTTCATTTATGATATTAACATTCTTAGCAAAAAAAAGAAAGAAATGTGATCAACTAAAGATGGGAAACTTGTCACAATCTAATTAGGGTGAATGTATTGGAAAAATCATGTTGAAAATGACTTCAAACAGGAACAAGAATATTATACTTGGTAACTATAAATGTGTAATTAATTTTGAATTTGACCAGCTGATTCTTAGAAAGATTGATGTTTTATTGGGAATTTTTTTGGATAAATTAGGATTGATCAGAATATAGGAACTAGGTGACTGTTGGGGAAGCACTACTCACCACTGCTTACCACAAAATATATCCTATACAAACTACCCCTCAAGCTAACAGACAGTATACCATATGAGATTTGAAAAACTATTGTACTCTTGAATAAATACCTCAGAATGTGGAGGTTAGTTGTACCCTGCCACCTCAAAAATTTCACAAGTAGACCTAAAACCATGGATTGTATCTTAATTGGATATGTATAAAACACAAATGCCTATCGTTTTTCAGTAAATAATATATCAGACATTCACATCAATACGATCATGGAATCAATGAATGCATCATTTTTTTAAAAAATACATGAAAATATTCTTTTAAAAAAATTCTATTCAAATATATAACCTATATTGATGGGGCTAGCACATCTGGAAGTTCAATAGATGAAGTAGTAGACGATGATGACGATAGATCTATAAAACAATAGATGCTCCCGTTCCTTTTTGGATTGTTCAGATGTTCGGAAGAAAATATAAAGTAATTGACTATTTCAGATAAAAATCTCTTCCTCATGTTGTGTAGATAGTTCGTGTAAAAATATAGAGCACTTCGGATTTTTTCAGATTAAAATTCTCCTCGCATAAAAATATCAAGTAATACAAGTAGTTTTGGATAATACCAAATGAAAATATTTGGATAATCTCTGATAATAACATTACGGCAATCATGGATATTTTTGGCAATTCATGTAATTTTGGGTAATTCGTTTATGCATGTAGGCAAAGACCAATTCCTCCAAAACTAGAGAAAAGCACAAACCCACATAATGAAACAGTACAAACAGATGACGAAAAATAAAAAGAAGAGATAAACCAACATGATCAAGAGAAGGTATGAAAGAAAGAAGTAAGCAAAAACCAGCGAAGCTCACAAGTCGACGCCAAAGAGAACCACTTAAGGTATTTGTAACCTGTTGTAAAATCTACCTCTGGTTTCAAACAGATGTCTGTTGCGCATGCAAGTAAATCCGAGGTTAAGGATTGATTGTAGGCGGTTTATCTTTTCGTCGATCTCGCAGATCCACCAGTTTTGTCGACTTATCGGCTCGAGCTCAGTGGTGGCCGTGCGGTTTGAACATTTCGTCTCGGGTTGACTCGCCGTCGATGGTGATCTGTCGTGTTGCTTCGCTAGCTCCGGAAGAAGAAGGTTGGTTCTCGTCAAGGCACGTGTCCATTGATCGCCGAGCGATCGAACACGTGGTTGACTGACTCGACTTCTTCTGCGACGGGCTGTCTTTTTGGGCTTTCGGCTCAAAGGTGTTTGTTTAGACGGCCTTCCGTGTTGGGCCTTTGTTTCATGTTCTGTTTAATGTTGTGTTGGGCTTGGTTCAGTTGGTGGCCTCGTTCTATTAATAAAATTCTAGTGAAAAAAAGAAAAAAAAAATTCTAGTCAACGTTGAAAGCACATATGTATTTGCAATGTTCTGTTGTTATAAAATAACAGTAATAAAAACTCTTGTCGTTCATATCATCAAATTATCAATCAATTTAAAATAACTTTTTTTTGGTTTTTAATTAAATTTGGATGAATTAAAAAGCTAACAAGAAAAGACTAGTAGAATTTACAAGATGTATGTTAATTAGTTCCTATTTCTAGAGAAAACAAGTATGAGAAAGTCGAAACATTCAAAGCAAAAGAAGCTTCTTCTTTCTCGTCTTCTCGTATCTTGAATAGATCTCATAGCTTCGTCACTTCTGTAAGCTCTCATCACCGAGTCTTGTTCCACTTCGTCTTCTCTAAACATCAAATCTGCCACGTCATCTTCGCCGTAGAAAACATCTCCCTGTCCGGCGTTAACAAGACTTTTCCGTCGGCATGGCAACGATCCTGAAACTCGTGATCCCGCCGTTGTAGATGGTAAGTCAACGTTGGGAATCGAAGCAGCATCTCTTCCGATCATCTTTTTGGATATAGTTATGTTTTTGATCCTCGCGTATCTAGCAGAAAACTCAACTGTAAAGACTTTACGTACCTAATTTCGTACTTATCGTTACTTATACGAAACGATTTGGTATTTTCATTATTATTTTAATAAGTCTAGGAAATCTCAAAGAAACTTAAACGTATAATGATTGTTTATTTTTTAAATTTGTTTGTATTTGTCCAAAAGAATATTTTATCAAAATAAGGAGATTACACGCTACGTAAGAATATTTCAAATCAAATACTAATAAACTTTTTTCTTATATGTTATTTAAAACAATCTTGTGATAAGGATCTCTCTATTATTTATGAGTTTTAAACAAACCAAGTGGGTGTATATACTATATATATCATCCTTATTAAACCATGCATCTTCAGGTCCATACAAAACAAGACCTTGAATCTTTTTGCACTACAATGGCCGCATCACAAGGTCAGAGCTGTGGTGTGATACCGGGACAGAGTCATGGTGGTGTCCGTCGTTAGAGGAACTCATCTCTTGAACCGGTGGCGGGTTAACCACAGTCATTGGCATCACAAAGTTGTCCGAAAGACGGTTCTTCATCTCCCGGTGTGCTTGACAAACAGCACAGAAATGGAGGAAACAATGCACCATACATGGGTCGCAAGGAGAGTTCTGTTTAATCATCACAAACAACACGTTTTCAAAGCATCAACCTCCAGATATGTCACGAAACTTTGTGGTTTGTACCTGGAGATGATATTTGCGCTGGAGAGTTTGCCTGAAGTCTCCAGTGTAAATCCCACACATCCACCAAACAAAAAACAAGCTTTCACAAAAAAGAAACGTGGTATGTGGATCTATACCGGGAATACAAAGAAGCAAGGATGCGGCTGTAAGACCGCCTTCTACTACAATCGAATGGCAAACACATGCTCTCTTCCATGAGGTTTCTTCCTCACTCAGAGTTTCATAGACACGTCCGAACAGAACACTTGGGCAAAAGAATCCTTGCCAAACTGTATGAAAGACATGGAAGTAAGGAGCTCTTAATTAGTTCTAGTGAGATCACTCACTTGATGATGGTTTTATAGCAAATGAAAAACTTACAGCTATCCATGTCCTCAGTGCACCCGAATATTCCGGTAGTCCATGGCTCATCTGCAGGAGCTTCAAAATTTTCAGGCAAAGTTTGGCCACACTCGTTGCATTTGTAAACTGCTAGCTGCAGATTCAAACCGACCGGATTGGTTTTAGGGAATTATAAATTGATGCAAGAGCCAAGCACGTAACCACTAATAGGTTACTTGATGAACACGAAACACGGATCTATGGCGGAAACCATATAATTTCTGTTACATTCTTGATCGTAAACAATTGAATACAAGAAAGAAATAACCGTGATCATGTGAGAGTCCTCTTGAGATGCGTAAATGTAAAATTAGATCAGTAGAGAGAGAGAGAGAGAGAGAGAGACATACTTGAGGAACCTGAATCGGTTGATTCAGTTCGCCGGGATTAACCTCATCCACTGGAGCTTGTTCCTTTGTCAACTTCACGTACCTCGACGGTGCTCCTCCATCCGACATCTGAATCCTAAATTTTTAACAGTGATAAAACAAATCAACAATAATGGAATTGGGAAAGAAAAGGAAGACAAAAAGACACGAACCCGAGAAACAAAAGAGCAGTCCTAGAGGTTCTTCTTCTTGCTCCAGTGGTCGGATCTCTGTGAATTTGTTTATTTTTGTAATCACATTGAATAGAGCTTAACCAAAGTGTTCAAACGAGTTAAAGATTGGTCTTCTTTTGACAGGATGCAGGAATACACTTGTACATATGCTGAGGTGGCAATAACGAGAAGGCCACATAAGTAGAACCGAAAATATTTAAAGAGTTAGAAGAAGTCTCCGAAGTTTCTTTGTTCCCACATGTTAATATATAAGAGAACGAGTCTTAAGCAACGTTCTCCATCGATCAGTACGGCATGAGTATTGATGGGATATAAGAGCAACATTATTGCAACGACTTTAAGTTGAGTCCTTAGAATCTTTTATTAATATTGTTATGGTTAGTAAATTGTTATAGGACTTTGTTAAATGTGGTGATTATTGGTGGGACTTTAATTTGTCCTTAGCTACATAAATTATTTATTTTAGTACATAGCAATATAGAATTAATGTGTTTAGGATAAAACATATAAAATTTTAAATTGTAAAAAATATGAAATAGACAAACATTTTATTCATTTCATAGAATATTACAAACATTTTTTTTATAAAAACAGAAAATCATACAAACACCATAAATAAAACAAAACAAACATTTTATTCAATTCATATAAATTTAGAAATTATATGTCATTTGGAAGATGTCCAAATTTAGCCCATATATATTCAATCAAATCATTTTTTAATTGTTGATGGATTTGTCTATTCTGAAGACTTGTTCAACGATCCATTGTATTGCCGAGATGTGAAGGCATATTGACGGAAAATGAATCCTCATCTTCTCTTTCTTGAAATTCAAAAGCGTTATACTGAGTGAATGATGCTCGTTTATCTTCGACAATCATATTATGGAGTATTATATAAGCTCTCATAATATTTGATATTTTGTATTTATCCCATAACTTAGATGGATTTTTGACAACGGCAAATCTAGCTTGCAGGACTCCAAAGGCACGTTCAACATCTTTTCGAACAGCTTCTTGGGTTTTAGCAAATAATGAATTCTTCGGACCTTGTGGTAGTCTGATAGATTGAATAAAAGTCGCTTATTTCGGATAAATACCATCTGTCAGATAATAATCCATATCGTACTCCATTCCGTTGACATTAAACTTTACTTCTGGTGCTATTCCGTTAATAATGTCATCAAAAACAGGTGATCGATCAAGAATATTAAGATCGTTCATAGTACCTGGAGCTCCAAAAAAGGTGTGCCGCTTCCAAGACAATTGTTTGTTTTTTGGTTCCTCGTGAATACATTCCTTTCCAAGCGGTGGGACAATTCTTCCACTCCCAATTCATACAGTCGATGCTTCCAATCATCCCTGGAAATCCACGTTGTTCTCCGATATGGAGTAATCTGGCCAGATCCTCCGGTGTGGGACGCCTTAGGTATTCATCGCCAAATAGGAGGATTATTCCGGCAGTAAATTCGTGCAAACATTTTCGAGCTGTTGTTTCGGCAAGTCGGACATATTCGTCAACCGTGTCAGCCCCACCACCATATGCAAATTGACGAATTGTTGTGGTACATTTTTGTAGAGATGATAGACTAGACCGTCCTAGTGCATCTTGTGTTTGATGAAAATACTCTACTTCTGCGGAGAGACGATGCACAATACGAATGAACAATGATTTATTCATTCGAAACCGTTACCGGAATAAATTGCTCGAGCACGTCGGAGTTTCAGAAAAAAAATCATTCCACAATTGATTGTGGCCTTCCTCCCTTTTGGTTCGAAAACGGAGGAGAATCCAAGGATGTCGACCGTGGAGACAACAGATCGGTCTCGTCTTGCGAACTAACCGAGAGGATCTTGTTTGCGGCGAGAAATCGTCGGAAGAGCTTTCTCCAACTGCGTCGCCGTCGAGAGTGAATCGGGAAAGGAAGAGGCTGAAATGGATACCAAATGTCGAGACAAACCTTAGACGACTTCGACCGTGCTCAAAAAATGCCAGCTGGCACGTAAGGACCAAAAAGAGAAGTCCCGTATTAAGGCCCGTACTTCGTTTTCTCCCATATTTTTGATTTTCTTTTGGGCTGTAAGAAAAACAAATATAAGACTATGTACTGATGTACAATAGTTAATTTTTTAAATAACCTATTTTAAGTTTTAACACTCCCAGTCATTTTCTATCTCTTTTACCTATTAATTCAACATTCATTCAGTTTTTACACTTATAATAATTTGTTTAATAAAATTAAACACCTTATCCAAACATTTCATTTCATAGTTTTCTTTTCTTTTATATAAAATGTTAATGATAATTTACAATGATAATTAGTAAAATCAAAATATAATAACAATAAAAATTGTTTCCTTTTTAATTTATATTTTCAAATAATAGATACTAAGATTTTGAGTTTAAAAGGATTATGTTAAAATTATTTTAACAAAAAAACGAAAAATTTAGTGTCCAAATTAAATAACACAATTTTTATTTATAAAATTATGTATTTTGGTATATAAATAACTAGTTATAATTATAATTTCTATGAAATATTTTTTTACAAATAGTTTGGGTGGAAAAAATTACTAACAAACTTGACCAATAAATATACAGCACATGTACTGTATATTAATCAAAAACAAAATTATGTCTTTATTTTTTGCTCATTTAAAACCGTTGAATCTTTTCAACAAGATTAAATCCACATTATATATTTATTTTTCAAATTGTCATTGTAAAGGTTTCAACAGTTTAATGTTTTTATTCAATATGCCATTATAAATGGTCTTAGAAGACCATTGTAAGGTTTCAACAGTTTAATGTTTCTGTTAGTTACATTACAGAAAGTTGGATTGTTTTCGTTAGGTATGTGTTTTCGCATGATTAATTGTATAATTATGTAATCAGAGTGAAGTTGCGGACATGATTGAACATCTTGATGAATGATGATATATAAAATGATTAAAAACAAAGTAAATATATTGAATACAGATTTTCCATAATATTACATTATTTCAGAATTTTTAATTTTATGCAATAAAAAGGTATCTATTTTATATAAATATGATGCTCAGTTTTTTTTTTGTCATGGTAGTGTTTAAATTGATAATAAACATATTAATAAATATTCACAAAATAATTAACGCAGACAAAACACCTAGTAGTTAAATGTTTAATTAGTTATATTGAAATTTTGATAAAGATAAACTTCAAGCTTTTGTTTATATACATATGAGATTTTATTTACAAACCAACCGTTTAAATCACACTGTTGGAAATTCTACTAACGTTTCATGATAGACATTGCATTGTATTCCATAATATAACTTGTTTTAAATATATAAAACAGAAGAATTGAGTTTAAAAAAAAAATAATTAAGAGAAATATTCTACACATGAAAAAGTATTTTTATCTTGATAACATTAATTTGAACCTTTTTACTACGAAATGTGAAACTAGTCCTCTTATATAGCATCAAAACTTTCAATACGGCCGAACCGATTTGTTAGCTTAGTCTCGTAGACGAGTATGGACCTCCAAATTGAGAGACTAATCGAAACTGATACGACGCATCTTACAGACAAGATTAGCCGTAGGGAAATCAAGTTCACTACCAGCTTCTGATTTCATCACATCTTTGAGCTCATCTCTTGGTGTAGCCAAACACGTCTGGAAAGTTGCCAGCACAGGCGGAATCGGCATGGACAAAGCCAAAAGCACATTGCTCAAGTACTCTATATCTACAGACAGTTGTTGTGCTCCTCGGTCTGAAATGTATTCGATTCCTCTCAGCTGCTCCACATACAGAGCCGTCGCACCTTCTGCTACCTGTTTATTTTTATTTCAATGGTTAGTCTATTGCGATTACGAGGCTGAGACTTTAGCAAAAAAAAAGTTAGACTGACCTTGAACATCCACTCGGTGGCAAAAAACTGTGCGTCCTCGTTGTTCGAATCGCCATTGGTTGAGATTCCTTCAGCTAGAGGCTCAAGCTGCTGAGGCAAAGTCAGGAGGTATTCTCCAACGCTTGTGACATAAGACTGAGGGTATGAACTGAAGCTTGGTAGCGGAAAAGCGGTCTGTTCCTCAGATGAAGACCAGATTGGTAGGCGAGATACTTCCCCTAGTCGTTGCCTGACTTTTGATATGAGGATGTCATACACAAGTTCGTTGACAGTATCGGCAAATGCAGCGACTCTCTGAGACGCCAAAGGCAGTGCATGGAACCTTGGATCTTTGGACTGCAACAAAACAAAGGGAACAAGAAACGATTACTCATGAATAATGTACGGTAAACTGAGAATCTATGTTCTGCTTTTCAAGTACCTGCTCCAACAGGTTTAGGAGTTTGCGAGCCTTCTCCGGAACATCAACCAATCGAATAGCTGCTACCTCCAGGGAAGCTCGTCCAGCCATAGACAAATCTCCAGCTGTTTGTTCACTTGTCAAATGTGACAGGTTCTGATCCAAATTTGTGCCAAATAATGAAATAGACAGGCTGGAGTTCAGTCTAGCTAGAGTGGCTCTCAAAGAAGCTTCAAATACTGAAGACCTGCTCGTAAGACAATCCGATACAGTAAGTATCTGTAGAGCTCCCTGGACAATGGACCATTCTTCATTTGAAGACAAGTCCATCTTGCGAGAGCTCTCCCTTTTCTCTGAGCTAACTCCATCACCTGTACCATCTACTCCAAACACAGCTCTCAAAGATTTGAGTGTTTCCTGAAGCATGGAGATATACTGCAGCATTATGTCATCTAGTGCAAGTATCAGCTCGTCTGCCTCTGAGCCGCCAGTGAAGCCGATACACCTCTCAACCGCAGCTTGAAGAAGAACAACAACTTGGGGGATAGACTCTTCCATCCTACGCACTGTCTCGCTGAGTTCAATTCCTTGAGCCCCAACACCACGTGTAACGGCCCCTCTCAGATCCACAACTGCGATCTCAGAGGACAAAATAGCACGTTCCATCTTCCCATACCTAAAGCATGATCAATTCTAATGTCACAAGCAGCCTTGAAGAGCCATCGAAACATGAGAAAATTCATAAGTGCTGGAAATGGACAGACGTGGGAAACTAGAGAACTACATAACATCAAAACTTACTTTTGCTTAAACGATTCAAAGGGTGAGTACACGGCCTTCAGCGTATCTATTAAGACTCTAAGTTCAGATTCGGCAAACAGGTGCTGAACATTTCTTGCAAAGGACCCAGTTACGTTGTGCAGGTCAATAAGGGCCTCAAGATGCTTGGTCTGTATATTAATACCCTTGGGTAAGTCGCCGGATGATACATCCATCACACCTGTTCAAAAAAAAACATAAGAAGTAACGTACTCTTGTCATTTCACAAAGAATGCATGACTGTTTGGGAAATTGCAATTACTGAATGATATGGTTCAATAACTTGTTTAGATAAAAATTCAGATTTTCCTCCAACCTCTCTAGCAAATTCACAGATTTATATCGTTGGCTATTGTACACAAAAATAACAAACCAGACAAGAATAACGGAAAACAGTTTCATGTCAAGGCAGAAGAAACTGATCCTCGTTGACCAATCTAGCAAAGTAACCCAAAAATATCTGGGTAAAAGGAATAGACTAAGAAGGAAAATCTGTAATCTAAATGCAGTGACATCATATCTAGCAAATTATTAGGACAGTAGAGTAAAACCACCTAGCTAGCAAGTACTCCAAATCCATCCGGGTAAAAATACTAGATTAAGAAGGAAACTCTGATAATCCAAATGTACTGACATCATATCCAACCTTTGGTGAGTGTTTTAGTTTCAGGAACAGCATCTCCTGTTGCAAGGTTAAGACGAGAAGCAAAACTAGCCCCAAGTACTCCCATGGTCTCAACCAACAGCTTTGGGACGAGAGTCATATAATCATCAGGGAAGGCAACCATACACCTGAACAATCATGGAAACAATAACGAACTACAGTGACTTGATACTTAGGAGACAATCACATAACTAGGCATGAAGGTCTGACACACTTTCCTAATTGGGTAAATATATCTAGTAACAGTAAGCAAAAAAAGAGTACACGGTTACCATTTCCATTCCTGCTCAAGATAGAGTAGCAACTCGTCGTAAAAGCTTGGTAGCCAACTGGCAAAGGATGTCTGAGTTGATGTCAACTGAAACTCATCGCCACTAGACAACCTTTGGGTTTCACTTCTCTCACTGGCAAGCTTGTTAGCTCTTTGCTTAGTGTCGAAATCATCCCAGAGTTGTTTTATTGGCTTTAGACGAACTTTTGAATATTGCAACTCCAGAGACTTGAATCTCCCAATCCGGATGAGAATCCCGCGCAAATCTTGGGCAACATCAACCTACAAAATTCGGAGAAAGCCTTTCATTCCTAGAATAGCAACAACCTAAACTATTTGGGTTCTCTAGGTATATGAATTCCAAACCTTGTGATATGTCAATGCATCAGTAAGACGTGGCTGCACCATTGCCTCCAACCTATCCTCCAACAGCTCTAGTTGCTTCCTAACATTAGCAAATTCTGCAACCTGTTGATAAAAAACCGGAGCTGAGTGAGTGAGGACAAATGACTAAAACTCAAATTGGTATTTTTAACTACCTCTCCAACAGCAGACAAGCAATTTCTCATGCTGGCAAGAGTTTCAGCAGCACGAGGAAGATCGCCACTAGCAAAAACATCCTCGACCGTCGAGCTTAACTGAGTCAACCCAGCAGCATCCTGTCCATATACCAGAGAGAAGAGACTCAAATTTCAAACTGTTTACATTATGGACAGCGCAGATCCTGGGCATAAACATCGGATTTAAAAGACCAAATTACATGCCTCCAAATTTATTTAAAAAAGAATTTATTGAAATCTTTAATAAATAGCCTAGAAAGTTTATAAAAAAACACTGGCTTCATTGAAATCTTTAATAAATCGCTTAGAACCACCAGTATTCTCAGGGCCAGCCCGGCCCGGCCCCCTGATTATGGATCCACAACGCTTTACAGACCTGTAAAGTTTTGAAGGCAGCCTCCATTCTCTGTTTGACACAGTCCACTCTAGCAAGTGTAGCTATACAATCCGCGGAAGATCCCTCTGCCTGCAACCATCATTTTCAAACAACTCATCATCGACCTAAACGAAAGCTCAGATCAAGTAAGCATAGTGCGAAGAACCTTCTTGAGTTTCTGGAGGATTCCGGCGACTGAACTACGGAGAGACACCGCGTCATCACGGAGTCGCAACACGTCGCGAGTGGCGCGAGGCACACGGAGGAGGGCGCCTCCGCTCTGCTCTTCGAGAGACGCTCCGATCTCCTCGGAGGCGATCTGGAGCTTCATTTCCAGATCCACGAGCTGTCTCTCGAGCGAGTCCTGTGGGTGGCGCGCTTGGCACGACGAGTTAACCCACCGCTTCGCATCGAACTTCTCCTCTGAGAACGGACCCAGATCCAGCATCATTTCCGGTCACGGGGATCGACTACTACGTTCTTTAATTCGATTATTTTGCAAAGAAGATCGTATGAAATCTCTGTTGTTTTCGCAGAGGCATCGAGTGAGAAAATGAACCAAATCAATTTAAACCGACTCCAATTCAATCGGTACAAATCTACACGAAAACTGAACCTAAGAGAATCTTCGCTTAAACGTTATTTATACGTCATGATTATGTTGATACAATGGATCAGTTGCTAATGTGTAAGCACATTATACAATGTGTTTTCTAACTAATCTAGTGGCATCAACCCCGTTTTAAATAAATTAGTACTGATTTTCATCTCCACGTCCGCGAAAATATTTTCCATTTAATAAATGTATTTGATATTATTAAAAATATTTAAATATATAATCTATATTTTAGTGTTATATATTCGAGTTAGATATAATAAAATAACAATATGAAATAATCAAATAGAGAACTTCTTTCAAAATATGTTTTTTCTTTAATTTATACATTTTGCATATAATATATTTTTAAATTTTATTTATTTATATTATAGAAAATAAATATGTTTAAGATATTTTATATTTACATGTTGTGTTTAAGAAAATATACTTTAACGTATATCGTTTTAGTATTTTACGGAATTTATAAGTAAAAACATTATTCTGTTTAAATAATATAGCCCTTTGTTTTAATAAATTTTATACATAGTAATATCTATTAGTTTAGTAAATTTTATTGATATAAGATACTCTTTGGATGTTATGATATTAAGTTTTTTTTTTAAATCAAGACTTCAAAATATTAGATTTTTTTAATTTTTACAACATATATAGTAAGTTTTTTCGTGGTGCATTTCAAAAAGTTATCATTTATTATCCATGATTTTATCTTTTGTAAAATTTGAAATATTATCATTTTGAGTTGAATATTTATTTTCAAAATTTTATATTTTGTAGAGAAAACTTTTTAAAATTTCACAACTTTTTGAGTTTGGAACAATACATGAATTTTTAATTTGTTTTTGTTACTACATTAATATATTAATTTATAAAAACTATTTAGTTTTGGCAATAATTTTAATAATTTTTTCAACAGATTTTTTATAATTAAAATAAAAATAAATTTATAGTTCTAATTTTATTTTGTCATTAATATTTTAAATGAATTACTAAAATTTTATAGTTTACTAATAACATAATTTTTAAAATAATATATGAACTAAAGGTTATTATATACTATTATATTTTTGTATATAACTTTTTTTATACAATATATTTTTGAGAGTGTCAAAATAAATAAAAACAAAATATATAGGTGTAGATATAAAAGTTTAACATATGTTAATACATTTATTTTCGTATAAAAAATTATATAGTTTACGAATTTTAACCTATTATACTGATGAGTGATAATTTATTTAAATGAAAATTTTAATATATATTTATATATATATATACATATTTAATTTACCTATTTAATAAGAAAATTCATAGTTAAGTCATATAGCACTACTATTTATATATAATATAGAATATAATTATAGAATTTATAACAAATTAGTATAGAATTTTTATTTTCTTGCTTTATAATAAAATTTTAGTTAAAACAGATTTATAATAATATTTTATTAATAATTTATTAATGTGTTATTTATAAAAATATTTAAATTTGTAATTAAGATTTTGTTAGATTTTTTCTCAACAAATTTGTTTATAATTAAAAAAAAATAAAAATTAAATTTTTAGTTGGTTTATTATTAATTTAAATAATCAAATATGTCATATTAGCTAATTCTTTAAGTGATCCTATTATGAGTTTTTAATAGTAGATAAAAATAGAACCATAAATTAATATATTAGATAGGCCTTGTGCTCACATATTTTTCCCCTAAAAGATAATTATATTTTTAAATTTACAAATTAGGACCCTAGTCTACATAATGTTTTAAAAAAATTTCATTGAATTTCCATCGATAATTGAGAATCCAACCAATACATACCAACTCTAAAACTGCAGCATACAAGATTAACAGAAAACCTACAACTGATTATCGCCCATACTTACACCAAAAAATCAGACAAAGCATGATAAACCAACATCCATACCCGCCCCTAATCCCAAAAAATTAGAATAACAGAGGTTGCAGCTTTCATTGACGAAAAATTCAAAAGCCCAGAGAAGATGACCATTTTAAACATAGGATCTCACCAGACCCTGTTTAGTCACACTTTGTGCAATGGAAGTAGCCTCTATCTTTTGTTCACTAGCTACCACCAACAACTGACAGCCATCTATTTTGGATAGTCCCAACTCGATCTCTCCAGCTTGATGAAGGAAGGAAGGCCATACTTGAGGGTGTTCGACAGCTCCAAACATTTCTGTAAACTCACCCGCCACAATAATGTTAGACATCCTCTGGCTTCCCGTACTCTCCAAAGCCCAAATTATCAGCACAAGCATAGCCTCATCAAGTGAATGAATATTGCTAAAAGCTCTTATACTGTGACAAAGGACCACAACTCTTTTGTTACGAATCACCCAACCTCCACCTGCTAATTTAGTGGATTTGTTCCATACTTGTTAAAAAATTACAACCTTACATTTTAAAATATATTTTTAAAATGGCAAAATGAGAGTTTCTATCCCGGTTGTTGTGCATGTACACTTTGGGCACTCCCTCAAGCCGACAGGAAAATACCACTTTCTACATTTTTTATAGCTGAAGTTGAAACTGATTTTTTTTTTTTTTTTTGGTTCAACTACTACTTTTATTTTCCAACTGAGTTCATGTTTACAACAGACATATCAGCCTCACAAACAGATTTTAACCAAATTGGCAAGATAGAATACAACTTAAGAACATGATTCTCTAAAGATGCAGAGAAAGAGAAAGAAGGATGGAACATAAGGAACAAAGGCTTGTAATATAATGGCTGAGTGTTAACTAAGAATTTAAATATGTAATTTAAGAATATTGTGTAGGAAATTTTGTTATGTTTGTTGCAATGCCAGTTTGGATATTGTGTATAAAATTGGTATTATGTTGTTTTGAAATAGGTTTAGATAACTAGAATGTTAAATATTACTATGTGCCAAAAGAAATAAGATGGACTACTGGATTTATTAGAGATAACTAGAACATACAAAATACTTATGTTATTTCGTTGGCAAAAACATGTCTTAACATAAAATACATGGCTTACACATGTTTAAATTTATTGAACTACTAAGCTTATTAGGTATTACTAAAACAAATAAAACCTTCAAAACGTGTAAAACATCTTTAGCACATAAGCATGTAAAACATATTTATCACATGCCTGAAAGGGATAAACATTTTAGTTTAAAAAAAATTATTTTTAAAATTAATTGCTGATTAAATATTATTTAAATAATATCAAATAATCCTTAAACATATTTTCATATTTTTTTTATATCGATATACCTAAAAATTTTATTTTTAGCAATTTCAGTCTTTTTACAACGAAAAAACTTGTCTAAAACATTTTCAAAACTAAAAAAAAAACATGTCTGAAACGTGAAAAAAAAATATCAGATGTAAAAAACATATTTAAAACGTGACAAATTAACCATATTTTATGTCTAACAAATGCTTGAATATTTGCACTTAGTAGTTCTCAAGGTTTTAGTAATATTTCCTTCTTCATAGTAATATTTTTGCGAAATTCAATATTTATTAGTAATACCATGTCAAAAATTCAAATTTATAAGTAATACCAATGTATTTAAACATTTCTAGGTTGTATATAACACAATGACAGGAAAAATTTTCAAAAAATATGTATTTTATGTTATTCATCTCATTATGATCTTCCCAACAAAACATTAGTATGGAAGTATAAGGATATTTTGAATAGAAATGAGAAGTTTTATATCAGTTTGAGTAACTAAGAGTATTTTATGTCTAATTTGACAAATAACACATATATGGATATATAATCACGTAATATATGAGATACACCTTCTAAAAATAAACAATAAGACGAATATTAAGGTTTTTTAGAAACATGCATAAACATAGTAATTCAAAGTATTTTAAGGTAGTTCAAGGTAGTTCAAAGTAGTACATAGTAATTCATATTACACATAATAGTTCTAGTAGTTCATATTACACATAGTAGTTTATTAAAATAATACTGAAATATAAGTTTTATTAAATTTGTATTTTTGGAATATTTTTATGCAACCAAAATTTATATAATTTTTTATTAATATTATTGAAATAAACTATATAAATATTATTGAAGTAATTTATATGAATAATTTTGAAATAATTGATATAAATATTTTTGAAATTAATTTTTGATTTAAATCAGGAATATATTATTTTAAATTTGATTTCTTTTATATAAAAGAAATAAAATTTTAGTTAAAGAAAATTAATTTATATAAATATTTAATTAAATTAATTTTTGAAAATTAATTGTTGATTAAAATATTATTTTAATTTTTAATTCTTTTATATAAAAGAGATAAAAAATTATTTTAGAAAAATTAATATATATAAATATTTACTAAATTTTTTATATAACCAAAATTGATATAAATATTTGTTAATTTAATTTTGGATTCAATTGTTAATTAAAATATTATGAAATACATATTTTACTAAATATATTTTTTTGAAATATTACTGAAATAATTTATAAATATTTATGAAATTATTTCTTGTTTAAAATATGAAATAAATTATTTTAAATTTGAATACTTTTATATAAAAGATAAAAAAAATAGTTTAGGAAATTTGTATTTTTGAAATACTATCTCAAGTTTTTCCTATCTCTTCGTCACATGTTGATTTACTCTCTTATATTGGAGCTTCATGTTTTAAATGCATTCATGGTCTTAATAAATACATTTATTACATTTATTTTTGCTAATACTTTTTGATTAAAATATTATTGAAATACATATTTTATTGAATATTTGTTTTTTGAAATAATCTTATATAACCGAAATTTTTATAAATATTTTATAAAATTATTTTAAAATTAATTGTTCATTGAAATATTTTTGAAATACATAATATAAAGGAAATCAGAGAAAGTAGGATTTGTGAGCTATTTTAACAATATTATGAGAAAATAATATTTTCAGAATCAGAGGTGATATTATTTTATAAATTATTAATTCAGTTATAAATATAGAATATTAAAATAAATGAATACAATATTTTAAATTTGAAATCATTTATATGAACGAGATAATTGAGAAATTGGAAGCCAAAATAATAATTTTCATTTTTGTTAGTAATTTAATTAATAATGATTAAAATGGGAACTCATTACAAAAAAAAAAGAATAGATAAGAAAGAGAAGGTAGAACCCAGATTATTGCAAAGAAAGAAGGAAAACAAAGAACTAATGAAGAAAAAAGAGGAAATGAGAAATTTTAATTATTGCAAAAAAAAACAAAAAAGGGCTGATCGCACGGACAAAACGAGGAGCGGGACCCAGATTTTAAATAAATAAACAAATATTAAAAAAACGTGGGACCCATTCGCAAATTTATTTACCTCTTTATTTAAATTTAAAAAAAAAGATATAATGAAAGGGTAATGGTGGAAGGGAAAGAGAATGGGATAGTTAAAAAATGGATGGGGTAGTTAGAATATATTTTTTGGGAGTGGAGCAAATAAGAGTACTTTCCATTGGGACCTAGTCCTAATCCGCCATCAAGAACCGTGTAATGATCATTTCATCATGTGAAATCTTCTTCTAAAAAAAATATACATATATATATATTCAGAATATTTCAGATTATGTATGCCCATACTGTTTAAGGATTTCTTCTTTTCTTCCTCGTTGATATTTATATTAATCAACAACAACAAAATCATTCTTATAATGCTTCGTCATCATCATGTTATCATCTCATTAAATGGTGGAAAGCGAAGAACCATCCTCCACTAACACAATACATTTTAGAAGTAAATAAACAACTAAAAAGTCTAACAATCCAATGGAAATCAAGACAGAAACTAACAGAGCATGAAGATGAGTCTCAAGAAATACATTTAGAAATGCGAGAGGGTTCAGAGGTTTGGAAAAAATAACAAATAAAATGTGAGAGAGATAAAGAAGATGATGCTTTCCAGATTTCAAGTGAGAGAAAATTTTTTTTCTTGAGTGTATTGTTTAGTGTAGGCCTGGGCATAAAATCCATAATCCGAAATCCGAACCGAACCCGAACCGAAAAATTCGATCCGTACCCGGTCCGAAATGTAAAAAATACCGGAATGGATCTTGTAAGATGGTACAAAACATATCCGAACCCGAACTGTTATTAACCGAACCCGAACGGGTAACCCGAAAAACCGAAAAAATCAAAAAATCCGAAAAGATATCCAAGGAAACCGTTCCGAATGTCCAAAATAATATACAATATAATTATATGAAACATAAATATATACTTCAAATATTCAATTTCATATTTATTTTGATATTGTATCTAACAATAAGTATTTAAAATTTAAATAACTACTTTAAATACTTAATTATATATACATAAGTATATATTTCTTATGTTTTGCTTTTAAATTTTAGATTTTATTTCGGGTATATCCGAACCAATCCGATATAACCCAAATCTGAAAGATATATTGTTACTTTATGGGTTCTATGATGTGATACAAAACCGATCCGTACCCGATGTGTTATATCCGAACCCGACCCGTACTTGTAAATTTACTAGAATGAGGTCTAGGAGGTGTTATAAAAAAGAACCGAAATCCGAAAACCTCGATCCGAACTCCAACGGGTACCCGAACGCCCAGGCCTAGTTTAGTTGGTAGGGTTTGGCGTTTTTGTATTCTAAAATAATTTGGGTGGTTTTTTCTATGAGTTCAGTAGTTTGGAGGTGATCAGTGCGGGTTCGTTAAGTGGAAGAGGATTTGGGCAGTCAACCCGATAAGATTCTTCAAGTTTTTATGAAAATACACAATTCTTAACATAAATCACACATTTTTTTATAGAAAAACACTTTAACTATTAAAAGAAAAAATCAAAAATCTATATGAATAGTCATATCTTTTCAATTTATTGGTAGTTATTTTGAAATAAGACTATTACAAAATATATTTTGAATAGACATATTAGTTAAAAACACTTTTATTATTGAAAAACACCTTAACTATTTTAAAATACTAAACTTCAAATATACACATCATTTCAAAGAATAATTTTATTATAGAAAAACACATTAACTATTTTAAAAAACTAATTTTTTTTTTACAATGGAAAGACACAACTTTTTACACTAACTAATACACAACTCTTGAAACAAATAATTGTACAAAGACATACTTCAACTTAATTGAAATTCATAGTCTTTCACATTAATTGGGATTGCTATTATTAATAGATTAAAATATAAAAAATTATTTAAATAAACAATAAAAGAAGTTTACTATTATTTTCTAATAATACGTTTTTGAATTCTAATTTTTCAAATCTTTTTCCAGAAGTTTATTTTGAAATCTGAAATTTTTTGTTGGAACTATTTTAAAATTTTTATTTTTATTTTTTAGTATTTAATTATTTTTTAAAATCCTAAACTCCATTGCCGTCTTCAAAACACCACCCCTAAAACTTAAACCATAAGTTTAGATTACTTAACTAAGTGTTTATTTATCTTTTTAATAACATATTTTGGTTATTTTAATTATTGAGAGCTATATTTGTGATAAACAAAATTGAGGGTCATCCTAAGAGCATTTCCAAAAGGACTCTCTATTATAGAGTTTGCAAAACTCTATATTTGAAGTTTCGATGTGTTATTCTCCAAAAGCAAAACTTCAAATTTAACTTCAAAATTATTTGTAATTTACAATATGGTCTTTATATTTGTCATAATTAATATAAATCCATAATTTTTTTATAAAATAACTAGCATATATATATATATATATTATTGTAATATTAATTAATAAAATCTTACACTAAAATATAAAATTATAAATAGAAATATAATAATTAAATATTAAACTACAAGCAAAATACTATATTATTACATAAAATTATTTTCTTAATGCTCTATTTTCAGTTACACAAAATTTGTTTGGAAAATATTTTAGAAGTTACAGAGCAAATTTACTAGACTATTAGTGTTGTTGTAATATTTAAATTTGTGTAATAATTATGTCTTCATGTATCTTCTTAAAAAAAAATTGATTAAGTTTCTTGTGTAATATTCTTGTTGTCAAATTCTATTTTTAAAATATTATAAGTATTATTTTAACATTTTTTAATTTTATGTGTAAAATTTAAATTAAAAAAAATTGAAATATTTAAAATGTAAAAAAAAATTAAAGATTAAAAAGATGAATGATAAAATACAACAAAATTATAAATATGATGTATAATTAATTATAAGGACCAAGATGAAAATAAAAAGATGAAACTTCAAATTTAGAATTTTAAGAAGTGAAACTTCAAATTTAGAGTTTTAAGAAATGAAACTTCAAATATGAAGTTTCACTTCTTAAAACTCTAAATTTGAAGTTTCTTTTTTGGAGCAAAAAAATCTATATCGGAGGTTATAAAGTAGGCCTGGGCATTCGGGGTCCCAATCGGGTTTCGGTTTTGTCCAATCGGGTCTCGGTTTTTCGGGTTTATCAAAATCAGCCCCATTCGGATTATATAAAAATTCGGTTCGGGACCGGTTCGGGTTTTATCGGGTTCGGTTCGGGGTTAGTAAATCTTCAAAGAACCGGTACAACCCGGTGTACTTTCGGGTTTTGGGTTCCATCCGGTTCTTCGGTTTTAAAGTACTTGATTTATACCTATTTTGTAACCAAAACATAAGTAAAATC
>NC_027749.1:14050759-14068253 GCF_000695525.1 Brassica oleracea var. oleracea | reverse complement strand
AAAAAATTATTCAATGAAAATAAAACCAAAATCTAAAAATTTCAAGCCTCAACCGCCACTTTCAACCATCAACCTTCATGTAGTAGATAGTTATTGCAGATGTTTAATAATATCTTAGTGTACTTTGGCTACATATCAGGAATTGAAATCATGTTTGGTACAAGTTCTTTTTTGGCATTTTGAATGTTTCGGGTTCTATCGGATATCCATTTAATTTTGGGTTCGGTTCGGATAATACCCATAACCCGAAATACCATAAAACAAGATCCATTCGGTATTTATGTCGGGTTCGGATCTGTTTGGATTCATTTTCATCGGATCGGGTTCGGTTCAGATTTTCGGGTTCGGTTTATTTGCCCAGTCCTATTATAAAGTTTTTTTTGGAAATGCTCCAAAGTGTTTTCCTTTTAATATTTGAGTTTCTGATATTTTATTTTTAAAAATAGTTGTTGAGGCCTGACGGATGGTCAAAGAGAGAAGCAGAAACAGCGGCGTTAAACGAGAAGATTCTGACTGCTCAATTTCAATTTCCAAAAGATCTTCCTATTTTTATACTCTATTACTATTAAAGTTAAATAATAATCTGTTGTTGACAAAAAAAATCTGCTAGTGTTTCCCTTCATTATAAAACAATTACTTAACTTAATTCATATAATTCTACATGTAGTGATTAAAAAAGGTAATTAGAAATTGAGGATCCAAGTATCCAACTGTGACGTGGTCCCGCAATCTTCCCTCATTTGGTACCTAGTCGAACCTTGCATCTCCTCGAAAAGCCAAATCTCTTCTTCTTCTTTCTTTTACAGTTACATTTTCCACTTCCAAAATGGTTCTTCTACTTTGTCGTCTTCTTGTCAGAATCTTTGGCTGTCTTTGTTAAACTACACTAGCTCTCGTCAAAACTTAATTTGACCCGACTTTTTTTTTGTAACCAGTTTGACCCGACTTTTCTCCTTTAACTTCTTACCTTTGGATTTTTATATATACATCTTACGTTGAATATAAAATAGTGTTCAACAAAAGTAATACCTCCACATGTATATGAATTTTACCTACACCGTAATCCAATTTGGTCAACTGAAGGATATACAGTAACAATAGCCATTTTTTACTCGTTAAACTGAATTACATTTGATAATTTTACGAAAATGTTGTATGGCCAAATTATACAATTACTCCATTTGATTTGGACAAGCTGCCTGTTTATATTTGACATTGACATAGGGTCTGCATATTAATAATATCATTATTATTAGTTTTTGTTTTGAATTTCAAAGTATTGCTCCCCCTACTAAAAAGTTGATAACATAACATGTACACTACATTAGTCAGCTAGAAATTGGTGGGAATTCAGGGCCGGCTTAGATGAGGAGCGGTCGGTGCGACGGTCCCAGGGTCCACTCCATTTTAATTTTTTTGTTTTTTACTTTTATTGACATATTGTACTAAATTTAATTTTATATAGTATAATAAAATGTGACTGCAAAATTTTAATCAAAAACTCAAATAAAACAAGCATATTAGTTAATTTATATAAATAACTTTAATAATATTTTAAAAATATTATAAATTAATAATCAAAGGGCCTAAGTTTGGGGCCTAATTTTTTGTTTGCACAGGGACCCTTACGTGTGTAGAGTCGGCCCCGGTGGACAACCCTTTATTAAATAGGCTTGGAAAATAAAAATATAAAGAAGCTTATAGTGTTAGCTGCCCTAGTAAGAACCAAATCTGGAAATTAACAATGCGAGTATGTTTTTTTTTTAAATGCTCATAATCGTTTCTGCGTCTTGTTGAGAAGGAAGCACAACAGTAAAAACCACAAGAACGAAAAAAACGAAGTAAAATAATGGGATAATCTAAGAATCATGTACTAAGAACCCTGCGTTAATAACAACGGTGTTAGACAATTTTGTGCAGCAATCGCTATATTAGTTTAATATTGGTCACATGGAGCCCATGTCGACTCCACGAGAGCCGAGAGGTCCCTCCTGGTTTTTGGAACTGAGCCGGGAAAACGACTTTATTATTAACATTATTAAAAGAGAGATTAAAAAAAACCGTCACCGACCTCATCACTCATTACTCACCAGCTGCGTCCGAGAGCGACCGCACCAGGCAACCCATCTCATGGTAGTGGGATCCACCATCCGACTTGTCCACGTCAGACCTGACTCGACTAATCTACTCGTCAAGTTTTGAAATCAGCTGCCAGCGCCGTAGTTTGGATTCACAACGTGGGCCGCCAAAATGATCACGGCGTTTCTACACGCGCTACAAGTGTTCCTTTTATCCCACGCTCTAGTATCATTTGATGTGTAGTGAACACGCGTACGCCACCTAGTTGTTAAACAAACCGTCGGGAGAGAGCTTTTGAATGCGAAAAGGTTATTGTTTTAAAATATGAAAAGTGTAATAATTATTAATAGTTTTCATAAATAGTGTATTTGCATTATATATTTTATCAATTAATCAAAACTGCGATACTTTTATTTCTCACGTAAAATTAACCATAACTAAATTTTACCGTATTTTTATTTGGACAATTTTCTCAAATAAATTTTTTTAAAATTTTGTCACAAAAGTAAATTCAAAAAATAAAATGACCAAAATAGATTTTTTTTATTTTAATTTTTTTTTAATTTGAAATTCTATCCCAAAACTTCACCACTTAACTCTAAACTTTAAGTATATATTATTAGTTAACTCTTAGGTATAAGTGCATATTTACTCTTTAATAAAATTTATTTTGATTATTTTCTTATTTAAAGTCTATTTTTGGAAAAATAAATAAAAAATGGCTAAATGAGAATTTTTCTTTTTATTGCATCATTTATATTACCAAAATCTCGAACTCTTATGCTAAATCAGAAAAAGGTAAAAATATGGACAATTTTTTGGGGATAGTTTCTGCGATTTTCTCGGGAACTTATAAAGGTAAAAATATGGACCTTTCGCAGTTTTTTGTTCTTTGTTCTCTGCAAATCTTAAAAATTATTTTCTCTCCTCCCCATTTATTTTCTGTGTCCCTTATTTGATTGCTGAGAAACCGCCAGAGAAAAACCCCCATCTCTTTTAAAGATATTTCCTCTTCTTCCCGTTGTTTCTGCTTTCAGTTTCGAAGCATTTTTTCTCAGGAATTTGCGTAGCTTAAAGGTTCGTGTTTTCACTTGTAAAAATTACACATTTAACAATTTATCCCCTCTCTGTTCTTTGTTATGAGCTTGGACTCGTTTAACAATATGATAAAATGCCTGACCCAGTTTTAAGAACTTGATTTTTTTTAAAAAAAATTCTTCTGGTTTTTCTTTTAGAATGGGTACTTTGTTCTGTGGGTGGATTTTGGTTGAGAATGACAATGATTTGTCAAAGCTTCACGCGCAATAGTGGTGGTGGGTCTTAACATGTTTTCTTAATTGTCTATATCCTTGCAAGTGTGTAAATTGTTTCCTTCGAAACAATACAAATATGTATATTAATTGGCCATACTGTTTTCAATTTTTATATATATATTTGCCTTTTCTGGAATGTAATTTTCACAACACTAGTTTCTCTCCAAGCGTGTGTATGTATTTGCAGAACCATTATGTGTGTGTGCCTGATTATATGTGAGGTTATGAATTTTTTGGCTCTGTCCTTGAGCTTCATATAATGGTCAAATGGTGAAGGATTTGAGATTTATTTATTTTTATCTCATTAACTCGGAAGAAATTCTAGGACAAATATTCCCAAATTGTATGCCTTTGGTAGCAACAATCATAGAAGTTCTATTACAAATCTCTCTCTCTCTCTCTGGTGTTAACTCTTTGCAATTTTTTTTTTTTTTTTTAAGTTAACTCTTTGCAAAATTCTATTACAAAGTCAAGTCTTTCCATGAATCATGTTGTTATCTTGGTTAACCTTTCATAGCAACTGTCAGCAAAATACAAAAACAGGAATCTTTTTGTTTGTTTCTCATTTTTGATTAATAAGCTTGAGGCCAATATGGTACTCTGTGGTATACAATGTTCTCCTGTCCTAGCTTAAGAGAATGCTTTCAAAATATTTAATTTCTTGAGTCAGCAGGATAATTTCTCTAAGTATTTTTCAAGTCTAAACTGGTTCTATTTCTTCTTGGCATCTTACATTATTTCAGGGTCCTTGAGGAAGAGGATTCTTAACTGAGTTGAAAATCGAGTAGAGGCTTCTTTTATATCCACTGTCCGTTGAAGGAACTTGAGGATATATAACATCTGGTCTTGTTATGGAGATAAAATCTGGTCACTCGTCTCCTGTAATGACTGATTCTCCACCGATAAGCAACTCAAGATTAACCATTCGTCAGAATAGACTACCATGCTCATCAGCAGCGTTCTCAGAGAACAACAATCTTTTGCTAACCGTTCCCAGAAAGAAAACTGGGATTCTTGATGATGTCAAGTCTTGTGGTTGGCTCGATGCAATGAAATCTTCTTCTCCTCCCCCAGCAATACTTAACAAAGACAGCATTAACAGCGATGCGAGTTACCGCGAATGGACGGTCTGTGTCCCCTTACGGTTTCACTTTTATTACTGAACACTGCACCTCTGTTTTGATATTGATTATCTTCGTCGATCTATCTTATATTTAGCAGCTCAAGTATCCATCAGCTCTTACTAGTTTTGAGAAAATCATGAGTTTTGCAAAAGGGAAAAGAATAGCATTGTTTCTTGATTATGACGGGACACTTTCGCCTATAGTTGAGGAACCTGACTGCGCTTACATGTCAAGTGCTGTAAGTTGTGTGTTTAACTTCTCTTTGTTTCAATTTAAATGCTAAAAAAAAAAAAAAAAAATCAAAATCTGGGCCATCATCATTAGCCTAATGAATCATCCTGTTTAGATGCGTACTGCGGTGCAAAACGTTGCCAAGTACTTCCCAACCGCGATCATTAGTGGAAGAAGCCGTGATAAGGTAATCTCTACTTATCTTCAATCTTCCTCAGCAAGAATGTAATAATCAATAATTTTATTTTATTTTTGGTTCAGGTGTATGAGTTTGTTGGACTGAGTGAACTTTATTACGCCGGAAGCCACGGAATGGACATCATGAGTCCTGCAGGAGAATCTTTAAACCATGAACATCTCAGCCGTACTGTATCAGTTAACGAACAGGTTTTTGTTTTCTTGCTTCTTTTGTTTGTTTTCTGACAGTTCAGATTCTTGAAATGTGATTTTGGCAAAATTTCAGGGGAAAGATGTGAATCTATTCCAGCCTGCTAGCGAGTTTCTACCGATGATTGATAAGGTATATTCACAATACATTTTCTAATGTATAGTTTTAAGTAATAACAACATCATACTTTTTTTTTCTTTTTGGTAAAAACCAACATCATACTTGATTGTTTATACTCTCAGGTGCTTTGTTCGCTTGTGGAGATTACAAAAGATATCAAAGGGGTGAAAGTAGAAGACAACAAGTTCTGCATCTCTGTGCATTACCGCAATGTAGAAGAAAAGGTTTTTTTTTTTCACAGTTCAATAGCCTGTTTGGTTCTCTTAAACGGATACACTTTTCTTTAATATCTCTTCTGTTTACAGAACTGGACATTGGTTGCACAACGCGTTGATTATGTCATTAGAACATATCCAAAGCTACGTCTAACACATGGCCGGAAGGTAAAAACAACATCTGAACCTCTAGTGTATATCTCAACAAAACAAGTTCGAATAAATTTCAACAGTTTTGATTTGTATCTTATGGGTTAAAAAGGTTTTAGAGATCCGTCCAGTTATTGACTGGGACAAAGGAAAAGCTGTGACATTTTTACTCGAATCTCTTGGTAAGTTAAAATATATCTTCTCCTCTGCTTCTTCTGAACTGAAACTTGGTTTAGCCATTGAGACCAAAACATTCTTCAGGCCTAAACAACTGTGATGATGTTCTTCCAATCTATGTCGGGGATGATCGAACAGATGAAGATGCATTTAAGGTTTATTTTTATATATAACCCATTTTTTTAGTTAAAAACAATTCCATAAAAAAATAAATAGTTTTGACTTAAAGGTGCAAGTAATGTTAGGTGTTACGAGATGGACCAAACCACGGTTATGGTGTATTAGTCTCTGCTGTGCCTAAAGACACCAATGCCTTTTACTCCCTTCGTGATCCATCCGAGGTAAACTAATAAATCTCTTTACTGAATACTTGAGCCTAAGGTTATGAGTTTGATTTTGCTGCAACATTCAATTTATCTATCAGGTGATGGAGTTTCTGAAATCATTAGTGACATGGAAGAGATCAATGGTTTAGTAGAAGAACAAGAAGATGAAGTAGAAGAAAATAACTATATAATATATATTTTTATATATGGAAGTTAGAAAATTATTCTTGTTATACAGAGGGAATGGAGAAAGAGATGATGCAAAAGTAAAGCATTTAGTTTTCTTTCTTGGTTGATTTTTCTTGAAGTTGCTTAACTACAGTTGAGATTTTAATGTAAGGGCGGCGTAGGAAGGAGAGATCACATGAAGGCTTAAAACATGCCGGAGATCCTTTTCCCTATCAATCTCTCATCATCATTTTCCTCTGAAACTGTAAATTCTTCTTTCAGTTCTGGCAACAGTTTATCATATTTACTAAATCGCGGCTTAAATCAAATGATTTGTTTCATTCTGTTTTAACATTTTTATTTAATTTATGTGAAACAATGAGTTATGTAGTTGTAGGATAAATTGCCGCATAACGTTCTCACTCAATCAAATTTAAGCAGATTTAGTTTTGCAGAGAAAATAAAAGAAGTTATAACTTGTTGATTGATTGAGATATTTGTCAAGTTTAAAGTCTTATAGTTTTGTGGCATGCAACTTCGATCTACTTTAATAGCATCTCAAACTCATTGTTACTTTTAACTTTATAATAGCATTTAGAGGTAATTTAGTCCAACTCATTGTTATTTTTTCCTCAGAAATAAAGATTGCTGTTTTTAAAAAACAATGAAGATTGCTATCTTTCCTCTATATTTAGATAAGAAATAGCAATAGACATTTAAAGTGATGCTATTATAGGGGAATAGATTGGAGCACATTCTATCTCTATTTTAGAGCAAAAAAATAGCAATATACATTGGAGATGGTCTAACTTAGTAGATGTCAGTCCTCTTGGATGGTAACGTTTAAATCATGATTCAAAAATACTAAATGATTTTCTAACAAAGCAATAGAATTTCCAGAAAGTACAGTTGTAAATTTGTAGTTATAAAAAATAATACAAGGTTTTTCTTCGTATGTTTAATTATAATTGGCAGCTTTATTCTGATGTTTTAATTCTCCATAGAATTTATTTAGTAGATTGTGGTGTTTGTTAATCGTTAGAAGTTAGCTACAATCAGAAGTACTCGTATTATCTACAAGAGCTTATGGGGTGAATGACATGATGTCAAACGAGTTAGTCTATATGGGGCATGCATATTCTGTATATTGAAATCTCATTTTCTAATTTTGATATATGAGGCTCCTCTCTCATTTAAGACGTAAACATAATTGGTTTTAACTTTTATTGGATCACATAACTTTCTGTGTCAATAGTGTTGAGCATATGCTTTTCTGAAGAAGTGATTCACGGAGACAATAAAGAAGCTAACAATTTTTAAGATAATGGAGACGTAGGCACTCTTGAATCTCAATAACAGTTACATTACTAACTAGACAAATGTAGTGGGAACTGAAAGTCAAAGATGATAGCGAGGCTCTTTAGATTTTTCTCCTAAATGGCTTGTTAGTTTTAGGAATTTCATGAACTTAATGTAAAACTCATGGTATACTAGGATGGCTTGTAATATTAAAATCTAAAGTAATTATATAGAACCTAGATTTTTTAGATTTCATAAACTTAATGTCAAACTGATAATGTCAGACTCATGGTATTCACAGATTTCTACACCAAGAGGGCTTGTAATAAGAGGGCTTGTAATATTAGGATCTAAAGTAATTAACTAGAACCTAGGATCATAGGACAATCAAGAGATCTGAGAGTGTAATTACGATTAATGGAACCTGAATTCTGTTGGACTAAATACATGTGGATCGAACCTGATGAGTCATGCTATTTTTGAGTGCCCACCTGCTGTGTAGGCATGAGCATTATCAAAAACACATTTGCATCTGAACATTTTCCTAGTCTAAGTGTCTATGCCAATATTTACTATGTTTTTCTGGCGAAAAATTAGTATTGAAGACCCTGACATTGATGGAAATCCTTATCTTTGTGTAATATGGTACTTATGGAAAGGTAGAAATGATAAGTTATTCAGAAGAATTGACAGATATCCACATAACTTATCAGACATGCGGAAAAAGAATGCTTAGCATGGTGTGAGGCAAATTCATCAGTTTCAGTTTCTGAACAAATCCCATATACTATTTATTCACAAGTCATATGCTTACATAATATATGTCTGGTGGATGGTTTTTGGAACCCTACTTCGCAATTAGTTGTTGATGGGTCTTGAAGGATACAATCCGGAAAAATCCAACTTATGGGTACCATAAATCAAAGAACGAGAGAATCAACGCTGCATTCAGAGCTAGAAGCTCTAAGCTGTGCAATGGAAAACATGCTGTGTCACTCTCTGCCTACCAGGTTTTGAACCATATTGAAAAAATTGTTAACAATGATTGGGAAGCGTGTAGTGTGGCCAAATTTTTCTACGGAGCTAAAAGAGATAGCAGTTTTGCAAAGGATATTTCATCATTTCAAACTTATCTATATACTTCGATCTCATAATGTAATTGTGATTTTTTTAGCTATAGGAAACTGTTCTTTCTTGGTTTCTATTCCGGTATAGTTACATGTGTCACTTCAAAGTTTGAGTAATAGAGTCGTATTTCGTTGTAAAAAAAAAAACTTTTGCCAACATGTTTAAAATACAAAATTTTAATTAATTTTTAAAATATTTGAATTTCTGGTTTGTTTAAAATTACAGTAACCTTCATTTTTAAGTTTTTAATTTATTTGAATTATTATTTTTATTTGAATTCTTGTTATTATAGTTGATTTTAAAATTATTTTAATTTTATTTTACTAATTTTGTTGATTAATTACTAATAATTTTGTAAAAGCAAATCATCTTTTTTTTACCAGGAAATGAACATAATCGATCATACTATTGATGTGATGAACACACAACTTAGTTTCAAGGTTTAATCTGTTACTAAAATTGGTTTTACTGTTTGAAGTTTTAAATGTCCAAATTAAATGTTTAAAGTGCTAATTTTAACCAATTTCATGGTTTAAAATGTTATGTTCCCTTCATCTATTCTAATTTTCCAAACTTTGTATATGATCCAAAAACTCGTTGCTTTAAAGTTACAAAAGGTCATTGCTTTGTATTTTTTTCATGCATTTGAATAAATAACCTTTATCAAAAAGATGGTACATAAAAGTATTTTATAACTTTTACTAGACATGCTTTGGTATGAAGATACAATTATACAATTGCAATTTGTTCAATAAAACCCGGGCCATATCTGAAACCCGTCAACACCTGAAAGTCCCACATGCATAATTATGAGAATTTGATTCTGTAAGTTAATACTAGGCGACAACATTAGACAGTATATAACTGATTAAGCATAATAATCCGGATTAACGAGGTGTAGCTCCATTTTTCAAAAGATTACGAGACTTTTCTTCATGGGAAACTGCATATATTTCAGATTACTAAAGTCCTGTTCGTTTTATCAGCTCTGCCAAACGCCGCAGCGACTCAAAATTCTCTCTATGGTTACGGAAAACACAGCACCGTCAAGATAAAACGGATCTGATTATTAAGTCGCCGCGGCAAATAAAAACCAGTAAACACGACGCTAAAAATATCAGCGACTGCGGCAACTCCGATTTCCTTCCCTTGATTATCAGTTTGTGTTTGTTTTAGTTTCAACATCAATGAATTTACTTCCATTACAGTGTAATTATTGGCCGCAGCCGCTGGTCGCTGCGTCTTTAAAACGAACAGGGCTTAAGTATATTTACAAATGTGAAATGTGAGCCAGAGTGGAGACACGTGCATTCGTTCAAACGTGCACCTTACGTAAAGATAGGTCATAGGTTGGTGAATGGGAACTTGATCTAGGGCCTGACTAACCCCGGTCTTTTAACCGGGATTTTTAACTCATGATTTGACATTTTTTTGTTTTTTTACACCTTTCAGATAAGAGACGGCTCTTATATCTTTTATTTAAGAGATGGTTCTTATCTTTTCTTAGTTAAAATCTAAGAAAAGTTAAGAACCATCTCTTACCCGAAGATAAGAACTCTAAGAGACCGGGGTTAACGATAATCTTCTCTCACGCTCACACGCATCACTTTAATCCCGTACAAACAAAAAACATATTGTTTTAGCTTACCATATCTTCCGTATCATTTCACACGTTTTCCTAAGATGTATTCCCTCAGCTTCCTCCGTTCATAAAATAGGATTTTTAGATTTTTATTTTGTTTCACCTTTTTTTTTTACATTTTTAAATTATTTTTGTATATATTTTTAAAAACATTAATTAAAAATATTTGAATTAATTAAATATCATTGATTGATATTTATTAAAAACACATAATAAAAAAATAATTATAAATATTTATTATATTTTTAATATGCGTGAATAATCTATAAAAAATTTACTCCAGAGGAAGGCAAAAAGTAACTAACTTTTCGTAAAATCTAGTCACACAAATAAAATCGTGTTTCCCGCTTCAGCTTTTTTATCGTTGAAATATTTTAATAAACATTGAACGTTCTTCACAAGCTATGTGATTGTACATATTTATTTATATGATTTTGTCTGAAAATTAAGATTTGAATATACATAACTATTATTTCTCTAACGATCCATTAGTAAGAGCTTATTAGTCGACATGTGGTCAATGTCATGTGTTAAAGTTGAAAGATTCAAAATTTTAAAATAATAGTTAATAATCACTATATAAGAAGGCCAAGCCATGTTTGGATATTGCCATTGACGTGACTCAAATCAGAGAGTTCCGGCACAGCCAAATATCAAATTGGCTGAAAACGCCATACAAATAGAAGGTTTGTTTGTTTTTTTACTCACATAAATTAGCACTATATCAATATTTATGGCATTCCCTATTATGCTGAGCGGTTTCACTAACTACCAACTTGTACGTACAACTCAATAATATTGTGAGCCGAGAGTGCAACTTTTTGGTTTCAGGTGAGCTAAGGTAAGAGAACCAAATATGAGTTTGTGCTCTGATATCTGTGACAAATTAGACGAGAATGTTTTGGAAGAGTTGACGTCCAATGTGAAGCAAGTACAAGACAATGTATTGGAGGAGATACTCACACTTAATGCTGGAACTGAGTATATTAGGCGTTTTCTCCATGGGAGTTCTGATAAGGAGCTTTTTAAAAAGAACGTTCCCGTGACGACGTACGAAGATGTAAAGCTTTATATCGACCGTGTTGCAAATGGAGAGCCCTTTGATGTTATTTCTGGGAAACCCATTACCGGTTTCCTACTAAGGTAGTCTCTTGTTGTATAAAGCAACTTTACCCACTGGCAACTGATTAATTATTATGTGATCAAACCTATGTTTGAGAGTCTTAATTCTCTAATTTTTTTTATTGTAGTTCCGGAACTTCTGTAGGAAAACGGAAGATGTTTCCTCGTAACAACAAATACTTGGAAAACTTGAAATTCATCTATTTTTACCGCTCGCTCGTTATAACCAAGTAATGATGGAAACATGTGTGTCTTGTTTTAGTAAACAATAATGTATTTGTAAACTATATGATAAATTATTCTTTTGGATTCATAGGCATATCGATGGTCTTGAGCATGGAAAGGGAATGGTGTTTAACTTTTGTACACCAGAGCGGAATACTCCCTCTGGTTTGCCAGCTTCGTCTGCGACGACGAGCTTCTTCAAGAGTGATTACTTCAAGAACCGACCATCATATTGGCATTGGTCATTCACAAGTCCTGACGAAGTCATATTGTGTTCAGACAACAAACAGAGTTTGTATTGTCATCTCCTGTGTGGTATAGTTCAAAGAGACGAGGTTGTGAAGGTAGGTGCCGCCTTTGTTTCTATCTTGGTCCGTGCAATTACTTTTCTTGAAAAATTTTGGAAAGAAATTTGCACTAATATCCGTTGTGGTCATCTTAGCGAATGGATCACTGATATTAGCTGTAGGGATTCTGTATCAAAGATCCTTGGAGAACCTAATCCTGAATTGGCTGATCTCATCGAAAATGAATGCAACCAAAAATCATGGGAAGGTATAATTCCAAGACTTTGGCCTAAAACCAAATTCATCGAAAGCATTGCGACAGGCCAAATGGCTCAGCACATCCCAACATTAGAGTTTTACTCTAACAATCTGCCTTTGATTTCTTCAAGTTATGTTTCTTCGGAAACTATGTTTGGGATTAACATGAATCCTTTGTGCAAACCACAAGACGTGTCATACACATTTATGCCTAACTTCTCATATTTCGAGTTCTTACTTGTTGACGCGGGTGACAAAGTAGAAATTGTTGATCTTGTGGATGTCAAGTTAGGGAACCATTACGAGCCGTTGGTCACAAATCATTCTGGTTAATCAAATTTTTACGTGGAGAAAATGTATATATATATATATATATATTATCATCTCAACTAAGATATTAATATTGTTTCTTTTTTTTGCTAGGCCTACACAGACATAAGATGGGTGATGTTTTACAAGTGACTGGATTTTACAATAGTGCACCTCAGTTTAGGTTTGTGCGGAGAGGAAATTTGGTTCTGAGCGTTCATTTGGAGATAACTACAGATGAAGATCTTTTAAATGCGGTGACACATGCAAAGATGGTTCTTGAATCATCAAATTTGATGTTGATTGACTTTACAAGCTATGCTGATGTATCTACTACTCCAGGTCATTATGTTCTCTACTGGGAACTCAAAGGCAAATACAACAATGACATTGCTGAAATTGATAACAAGGTTTTAGTAGAATGTTGTTACGTGGTGGAAGAGTCCTTGAACAATTTTTACAAAGAATTTAGGAGCAAAGACGGATCAATTGGAGCTCTAGAGATAAGGGTGGTGCAACAAGGAACTTTCGATTCTCTTATGGAGTTTTTCATTACCCAAGGTGCTTCTTCAACTCAATACAAGACACCCATTTGCATCAAATCTTCCGAGGCATTAGCGATCTTAGAAGAAAAAGTTCGATCTAGGTTCTTTACCGATAAGGTTCCCTTTCTTTAGACTTTTCGTCATGATTTTTATCATTTTGCATGCGTTGAAATAAAGTTTGTGGAAAATAACATGAGAGGAGACAAAACTCATGCTTTTCAATCTTATTTTGAAGTATACTTTTCATATAACTAGTATTTTATTAATAAAACCGATCACAATGACAGATGTCATATAGTTTTTAATAGAGATTACACAAAGTGCAAAACTTTAAGAAACTCAAAAGAGAAAAAGATATAAAATCTAGCGCTTTGATATATATTCCATTTTGAAAGATTAAATTAGCCTAGCCACACACACTTCTATTATTGAGCATGAAGAAAATGGAGTGAGTGAGTGAGTGAAAACAATATCGAAAATATCCTGACATCACACGAGATGTTGAAATAGAATGTGTGTGCTCATCATGTTTCAATGTATTTTCAAGAATTTACTTAAGACAACCAAATATCGCCTAGACATAATTTAAGAAATAATTTTTCAAATTTTGTTTGTCATCTCTGCAATCACCGTCACTAAGGCTATGTACAATGGTTGTATAAATTCAATATTCTAATTTACATTTTTTCACTATCCACATCATCTTCTATTTCTTCCACCCATTAATTCAACACATATACAAATTTTGTCTATACAATGGTTTTGTTTAAAAAAAAATTCAATACCACAATTTCAAAATGGACTGTAATTAAAGTAAATATTTTAAAATGACATAGTTTTAATAATTTTTATTTTATATTTTTATTCTTTACTATTTTCAGAAAATAATATTTTTTTAAACAAATATGAAATGACATAATTGAGTTCATAATTAATATTAGTAAAAATAGAAATTATAAGAAAAATTGACATTTTTATTCTATATCCAAATGAAATGAAACTAGTATCTATTTATAGATCATTAAAAATACTAAATGTTAGTATCATTTTTTATTTTTATTTTAAATTATTTTATTATAAATCAATTAAGTTTAAATTATTGGGTGAAAATAAAGAGGAACAAAAACTAGATAACCAATAATAAGAGAACATGTGTTAGTGTGGGGACCAATTGTTTTGCTTTAAACTAGTTTTGAAGATTCAACACTTGTGAATCCATGTGTGATTTTTTGCAATTCAACACTTACCTTACAATGCTCTAAACATTCAAACCAATTATTCAACAACCCATTATTGATAGTCTAAAAAGACGACATGTCACATTAACAATTATGATATGACTTATGACTAATTGTGACATGGACAATCACATTAAATGTTTATTTATATTTTTAGTATACTTTTTAAAATATGACAATAACTCATATATCATCATTAAAGTAAATAGTAAATAATATAATAATAAAAATAAAGCAGCATTTTACAAATTTTGAAATATTATTTAATTCTATTTTTTAAATTATACAATTTTATTACAAAAAAGTTCTTCAAAATTATATGCAATTTTTTTTAAAAAAATATATAAAATTTTATCCTAATACCATTATTTTCCTTTTGTTATCTATAAATTAATTTTAGAAACACTATTTAGTTTAACTTTTTGATAATTATACAATTTTCTATCAGATTTTTATACTAGTTGATTTTTATATAAATGATTATTATTTATCCACAAAAGTAATAGTAAAAAAATATGGTGTCATCGGAAAAGAAATTTTTGTTGTTAGAATATAAAATTAGAATAAACTAAACCGTTGGATTATAATTTTTTTCTATAAACAATATGATTTCATTGAAAAAAAAGAAGTTTGCTATTATATATAATTGGTTGCGGACAGCGCGTGCCAAGTGCCAGTGTTGTTTGTTTGGTGCGACATTTTTGTAAAGATTTAGTTTTGTTTTTGGAAAATTTCAAACTAATTTTCAAAGAAAAATGCAGTTCACAGATGGATATTCTCTATATTTAAATGATGTTTAAAATATGGTCTCATTTCTCACGGCCGGTCCCGAAAATTCGGGGGCTTGAAACAAAATGAAAAATAGGAGCCTATATCTTACATCACAAAAATATCCCAAAAACAAACTCATAAACATAGTTCATATATAAAGTACTAAACCAATGATAAAACATAAGTTTCTATACAAAAAAAATGAACAAATGAACCGATAGTTTATGCCGATATTTTTCTTCTGATATAAACACAAGCAATTGACAAGGAGTAATGAAATTCTGTTTTGAAATTGTGTTTTTGGCTTGCAGGTTACGACAGGGAAAGGAAGTGCAAGAGTCGAAGACAAAAAAAAATGAAATACGTTAGTCCAAATTTTTTTTAGCTTTGTGGATTTTTACTCTTTTTGATTTATTGGGCTCTTTACATTATTGTGCTCTTTGGCCCATTCAAATGGACTTTGGTTGTTAAACCAACGTGATATAGCCAAGTTCGTGTGATTTCATTAAAAAAAAATTTTGTTCTATAATGTATATTGGATTTTCTAGAAATGAGGCCTCTAAAAAATGGGGGCCTAAGACAAATATTTCGATGGGCTTGACCCAGGACCGGTCCTGCATTTCTGTATGGCCGCACATGTTTAGTGTTGTGAGGTTGTTTCCAGCCCAGATCTCTCAAACTTCCGAAGTCCATCTACTATTAGACCATCCATGTCTGATTTTGAAAGATTTAGTTACAATGAACTTTGTCATTTTTATTATTTGGTTCAAGAAGAATGAACCGAATCTCTTACCAAAAAAAAAAAAGTATGAACCGAATCAAAATTAAGAGAACATAATTATGTTTGTTATTATTTTTATGTTTTGAATACTTACTAGATTTTGATCCGCGCTTTGAAAACGCGGGTTTGACTTTGGGTAAAAATGTTAGTTAATATTAAGTATTATTTTGAAGTTTGATCTATATATTTATGTTAAAAAATATTTATTATTTTCATATCTGACCCAAACCCGCGGTTGAACCGATAAACCCGATGATCCGTATATAAACCGGTTCACATTTAATGAAATTTTGGTTAATTAAAATCTGATAAAGTCCGATAAAAATCTAAAAAATATCATTAACATGTGACTTAACCCTGGTTGACCCATTAAATTTTTTTTGTCATCCTAAATAAAAATTTTATATACTTTTAAATTTTACTTTGATGAATTTCTTTTTACTATTTTAAAAATAAAGATAATGAAATTAGAGAAAACAAACATTTATTTATATGATATTATTAGTTTGTTTTTGTTATTTATAATGTTTGAGGAATAAGTTTAGAGATGTTGGATCGTATAAGAAATATTTCAAATATTTATTTATTTCTATTGTTAATATATAAATTTAAATCGGGAAAATTAAGATATGTTAACAACCTAGTTAAAACAAATTGGTTTAATTAAGTTAAGAAGTAGTTTATACCAAATCTTATAGATACTAGGGATTAACCCGCGCTACGCCCGGGATTTTTATTTTTTTCTAATTTAAGTTGTTAAATTATTTATATTTAGGTTATGATATATATTTATATAAATGGTAAGATGCATGTCATAATTAAAATTTATTTTTAAATTTTAACACGTTAAATTAACATATTTTTTACTATTAAAATATTTTTTTGTAATTTTGTTGGCTATCTAGTTATCATATTTAGCAAAACTATCTGTTGAGTGTTGGAATAAATGTTTTAGATATTTAATTAAACTGCAAAGTATTTTCGGATCGACCACATGCTCAACAATCGATCGATCCGTAAAAAGATGGTCGATCTCCTTGGCCAGGTAAGTACAATTTAAGCAAAAATATCTTTGATTTTCAAATATTAAGTATATAACTATTTTTTTGAATATTGTTTTTTTGAATTATATTTTTTAATTAAATTATTGTAGTATAATGTTTATGTAAATATTTTTTGTGATGTTTGAATTTGTGTTGTTAGTATACTTAACCTAGATGATATTGATGTTTAACAAATTTTTTTTCTGGAAATAGAAAATAATGATATATCAAAACGTATCTAATACTTGTTAAATGATAGTATAATGTAAATTACATCCATTATTTGAAAATAACCATTTGTTGTTTTTATTTTTTTAAATCAGAAATTATTTTTATTTAAAAACATTAATCATATATAATATAATAGTTTAAGTTTGGAAGATTTATCTATATATATAAATTGTGTATATTTAAAAAAAGATAATTTAAGATATTATATATTGAGTAACTGAATAAAAGCTGAATTTCTTATCTTGAAAATGAAATATTTTTATTTTTGTCTTCATGTTATACTCACCAATCCAGCATTGATATTTATAACTCAGTATGTTTTTT
>NC_027749.1:14047395-14050685 GCF_000695525.1 Brassica oleracea var. oleracea | reverse complement strand
TAATATTACTATTATTTAATTTAAGTTATTTTAAGCATAATATATGCTAAACCAACTTAAATTATATTTACAATAGGACCATCTTAAACCGGTTAATAAACCAAAAATAATACTAAACCAACATGAACGAATACCTGATTCGGCGAGGAAAGAAGTGTTTCGGGATAAACGCTTGAATGGTTATTAACTGTAATGGTTTGATCATGAAAGAGTTAGTATGAATATTAACAATAAAATTATGGATTAGATTAATTTAAATTTGTAAGAATACCTTTGAGTCTATGAAAAGCAATTCAATTCCCATGAATAAGTTTGCCTTTTGAAAGTTGCGGGTTTTCCAACAATGAATCCACCTAACAAAAAGTTTGTTGTTATAAAAAATCTCTTTCAAGGTCATTAAAGGTTTTTGGGACGACAATAGTTGATGGTGAAACCATTTTTTTGCTCGAGTGCTTTGAAGTTTTCCTTGATAGTGTGAGGTTGATGTTGATGGAATAATGAATTTTATAGGAATTTTCTTGATGTATAACTATACTTTTTTTATTTTTTTTGTTTAATGTGGTATTTCTATTTTTATATAATTTACTACCATTTTAAGATAGATGTACATTTTAAGATAGATACTTAAATCTTAATGTACTTTTTCCATTTTTTTAAAATGTTTATTTCCATTTATACTTTCTATTTACGTAATATCTATATTTTAAATTTTAAGATATATTTTTAAATCTTAATGTAATTTTCCATTTTTAAATTGTGTATTTACTTATATTATATATTTTACATTTTAAGATAGATGTTTAATGCTTAATGAACTTTTTTCATTTTTTTTAAAAAAATAGTGTATTTAACTTATTATTATATATATAATTCATATATTATATATTTACATTATTTACTTATTATTTATTTTCCTGTATATGTATTTCCATTTCTTGTACTTTTTATTTACTTAATATCTCTATTTTACATTTTAAGATAGATGTTTAAATCTTAATGTTCATTTTCTATTTTCTTTAAATTGTATATTTCCATTTGTTATACTTCCTATTTATGTAATATCTATATTTTAAATTTTAAGATATATTTTTAAATCTTAATGTAATTTTCTATTTTTAAATTGTGTATTTACTTATATTATATATTTACTTATTTTTTTTTTATCTTTATATTGTGTATTTCTATTTCTTATACTTTCTATTTACTAATAATTTTATATTTTAAGACATATTTACATTTTAAGATAGATGTTTAAACATTAATATACTTTTTCCATTGTTTTTAAGTTGTGGATTTCTTTTTCTTATACTTTCTATTTACTTAATATCTATATTTTATATTTTAAGATATATGTTTAACATTTAATGTACTATTTCCGTATTTTAAAAATTATGCATTTACTTATTATTGTATATATAATTCATAAATTTATATATTTATAATATTTTCTTATTATTTATTTTTCTATATATTGAGTATTTCTCTTTCTTATACTTTATATTTAGTTAATATCTATATTTTATATTTTAAGATAGATGTTTAAATCTTAATATATTTTTTCCATTTTTAATGTAAAACGGCAATGTTTAATAGAAGAACTTGGACAAATAGTCAAATAGTTATATTTATGTTTTTTTTCTTTTTTTATAAAATTGTAATGTTACATTATGGAGATAAGCCATTTTTTTAGTGAAAAATGGTAATCTTACATATGTTTAATGTAGTTTTTCCATTTTTTTATGTTGTATGTTTACATATTATTTATTATTTTTGAAATTATATATAATGTTTTTTTTTTACAAAATAATAATGTTACATTATGGCGATAAACCGTCTTTTTTTTAAGTGAAAAATGGTAATTTTACATATGTTTAATGTAGTTTTTTCATTTTTTATGCTGTATGTTTACATATTATTTATAATTTTTGAAAATTAGTAATATTAAAATGTAAAACTATATTTTATGCCACGTGTCATCTTTCGCGAGAAATTCTTTTGCTGATGTGGACGCTCTATGGAGCCTCAAAAGGTCCCTTTTATTATTATAGATTTTACTTGTTGTAGTGGTAAAATATCATGTGAACAATTTGATTAAGCTTTAGTAATAATGATGACAGTAGAGTGTTGGGGATAAAATATTCTCAAATCTAACTTCTTACTTTATATAATTACGTGAATAATTAGATTAACAGTCTGTTAGAATGAATGATGGAGTCGATTTTTTAGGAATAAAAATATTTGTAAATCTAATTTTGTTACTAAGAATCTTACCATCAATTCGAATATAACTAATTTTTTATTCGAATTTATTCGTTCAAGTAATTAGGAGTTAAAAAATGGTCATCAACAGCAAAAATAAATAAATCGATAATGAATGTTGATGTTATTGATCCTGAATGAACTTTTATTGAATACAAAGAATTGCAGAAAGAGCTTTACATGTACGTGAATTAAAAGTCACATTTGGTTTCTGTGTTTCATGATTTGAGTAACATGTTGATTTGATTACATTAAAAGATAAAACATTCAGAACAAAGGTACTATCAATTTTTATAGGTAACATTGTAAAAGAATTCAAAAGTGGAATGAAATAGTTTATAGGTGAACTTTATAGGTAACGTTGTAAAAGAATTCGATGCGGTGGTGAAACGTGAACTTACCTTGTCTCATAGTCAAACCATAAAGAAAATGTAATGCATTTTCATGAGTTGGCCATGTGTATTGCAATAACTTCATAAAACAGGGTGCATGAACCACTTTGGCAATTTTTAATTGTTTTGTCTCTGTGAATAGGTTTTATTTTCGTAAGATTTGTAAGACATGCGATGTTCTTGAGATTCGTGAGACATGCGCTTATATAAGATGTAATCACGAGTTGATATTAAGGTTGTTCTGGTACGATGGTTTACTACTCGATTTAAATGGTTTAAATATATAATAATGTAACCAATTTTAAAGTTAGAGTTAAAACCGGATACATATATATGGTGGAATATTTGTTAAGTGATGTTATAATATACAGGGGAAGACCAAAAAAATAATAAAAGGAAAGAGTCCAAACAACTTTCATAGGTAGATATTTTAGGACTCCTTTCCTTTTAATAGTATTGACTAGGTTAAGATCCGTGTCTTGCGCGAGATCAACATATATATATATATATATATAAATTATTTTATGTATTAAATATTTTTACATATTATGAAATAATAAATATATGTTAAATAATTAAAAGTCAGTAACTATTAAATATGTAATTAAATTGGTGCGAACATATAAATCAATTTTATTA
>NC_027749.1:14042983-14046967 GCF_000695525.1 Brassica oleracea var. oleracea | reverse complement strand
TTTAGCCACATTAGGCAATTCCGTAAATTTTATTTAAGGAAATAATAAAATACATTAATGATGAATTTATTGTTAGTTTATTAAAAAGCTTATTATATAATTAGATGGACCAACATATTTCTCTAATGATTCTAAGAATCATTCTAGTGATGACATGTGGCTACAAAAAGAAGTTGTAATGCTTCTCAAATAATATATAGGGGGTGAGTGGATAAGACATAATATGTTATATATAAATAAATATTTATTTTTGGCTTGCTATGACATGATTTTTTTTTGGAAAAATTCCACAAATACAATATTCATAGTACCAATTTTCATGTTTACTTTAACCACTTTTATCCTTACTTTTAATGAAGGATAAAAAATATTTATATCTATAGGATTAACTAATCTAGACTTATGGTTTAGAGTTAAGGGGTGGAGTAGAGTTTTTGGAATGTGAAATTCAGGATTCAAATAAATATATAAATAAATACTTAAAAAATATTAATTTTTTTTATAAAATAGTTTGAAACATAATTTTCGATTTTCAAAAAGAAATTTTGAAAAAACAAATCATAAAAAAAATTTATAAAAAAGTTTGAATTTGAAAAAATATAATTTGAAAACATAAAGAAAATTTTTTTTTATTTAAATACTTATTTATTATATATATATATATATATAGAGAGAGAGAGAGAGAGAGAACAAGGATATAAAAGTCTTTTGATACTTAATGAAAAATGTATTTTTTTTAAATATCTCTTTAGTGGTGGTAAAAATAAAAATTCTTCTTTTTCTTTTGTTGTAGTATAACAAAAAGAAATGATTTTACTAGAAAATAAATTTTGTTACTATTGCTTTCCAGCGAAATTATCATGGCATCTTACATATGTAGATTAAGGTTTCTGTTATCATTTAACATTTTTTAAAATATACTAGAAAATAACATGGTATAAGTAGTGATGAGTGGACTAAAAATGTGATATATTAATAAATATATATGTTTGACTTGAAAATAACATCGTATATTCTCTAGTATATTTTATTTACCGTTTGTTAATATATATTTTTGTTATCTTTACCTAACAAATTTTAGAATATCCACAAAAATATTTAGTAATTTACTAAAAAAATTAAATTTATATTTCCTAAATCTTGATATGGTTTGAAATAATATCTAATGAGATCCCCTATACATTATTAACCAAGTGATTTTGACACATGTAATCACCACAATAATTTTAGCAAAAAAATGATGACATGGCTCATTTAAATGATGACATGAATACTAACTATTTATGACATGGATTAATACATTTAGTTAGTACCATAATTAAAAGATTGAATATATAATTATTACCATATTTAAAATATATAAATAATTGAAATCCGAGATGGAACTAATATTAAACTTACACTTTGAACAACTTAAAATAAAATCAACTAAATTTATTTATTATTTTTAATATTTTTAATCTTTATAATAAAAATTAATCCGAATATTTTAAAATTATAAGAAAGTATTTCATTCTTAAATTTATAGCTCATAATTAAATTGTTTTATATACTGTAAATAAAACAAGGGATCTATATTTTAACATTTATAATGTCTTACATTTTTAAAAGTTAGTCTATCTTGACAAAAATATATTTGAAAGAATATGTTACGTTTTAAAAGGTTCATGACCATATTCATTAAAAAATATTGAAGTTAAAAATTATTATATGATACTAAGATAATAGTAAAAGGATAATTCGTTTTAGATATTTTGAAAAGTTTTTAAAATATTGTAATAATTTAAAATTATTATTATATATAATTTTTTTTATTAATATTACTATTTATTCTAGTTAATTTTAAAACACATAACAAAAACGGTAGTAATAACAATATTTTGTATATATTTAAAATATTTAAAATTATTAATAAATATATTACTGAATTTAAAGATAATTTTAATCAATATTTTGAATTATTAAACCTATTAAAAATAATTTTTAAATTTAATTTAAATTTAAATTTTATTTCTGCACACACTAATTAAATCATACATTTACTTTTTACTTTAACACACTAATTAAATCGAACATGGGAACTGCCTCTTTGGAGATTCGACGGAGAAGAGTTGGAGACGAAAGAGTTTCCAAATTTTTTCACTTCATATACGTTTTTACCAAATGCAAAAAAATTATAAATTAATATTATACTTTCATTTTTATTTTTATTTTTATAAAACATTTTAATTTATTTTTTTAAAGTTAAATAAGAAGGACTAAACTTGGTTTTCATTATTGTTTGTACTAAGGGGACAAAGATTTGTAAAATAATTTTTAGGGGATAATAGTATAATTTTTTGTCCTTTTTTCGGCAAAATTTTCAAATACAATACATGTTTTTTTTTTTAATACAATACACATTAACCTTGTACACTAATTAATGCATCAGTTAGATATTATGTATTGATCGGGAGGGTCAAGCAGTAAGGGGAAGGATTTGGAATGTCACTACATTTCAGGTTCGATCAACCTGCCATGCGAAACTAAGTCACATTTTCCTGGTCACTCTGCACGGTTATGGGCTACTGCATTTCGGTCCATTTGAATATCCGGAAAAAGGTCTATCTGCGGGCTGTACTTCCCATCCGGAGGTTAGATCTGTGTCTTTAATAGATCCGGGTTTAACCCTTTAAAAAAATATATATATATTTTGTATTTCAACCAAACCATGTGAACTTTGAAAAGTATTGTTTATATCAAATTACATACGGGAAAAGGATATTAGATACGAGTTGGTCGTGAGTTGTAATTAAGTAGCGATCCTCTCATAATTCGTAAATAAAGATCTATAAAAATATATCTAAATATGATGAAAAAAAAAACTGTGGAAGCACCCAAGCCTGATGGTTAAGGTTTAAAGGCTTTTACACCCAGGTCTGGGGTTCGAATCCCAGACTATATAATTTATTGCAGAATACAGGAAATCCAGGTTTCAAGTCCCGGAGAGAACGATTTATTACTGCAGATTACGGAAAAAAGACTTAGAATGGATCTTCAACATGGTGCAAGTAAATCCAGTCAGGCGTGGATCTTCATAGGACGGCTCAGGAGATGCAGTTAGGCGTAGATCCTCGTAAGGCAGGTAGTATTGTCGGTTGTCAAATCGTCTATATAATTTTTCTCATAATTGTAATGCCGTAATAAATCAGCGTTAAAAAAAAATATGAAAAAAACTTAGTGGTATATACAAACAAATATATGCTAAAAGATCTCAGAAATTCATTTTTTGGTGCACCTGATATTCATTTCAACTTGTATCTACCAAAAGTACTAATAAACTAGGTGTGACTGAACATTTTGTGCGGATTATATCCCCTATATATTATTTGTGAAATATTACAACTTCTTTTTGTAGCCACATGTCATCACTAGGATGATTCTTAGAATTATTAGAGAAATAGGTTGATCCATCTAATTATATAATAAGCTATTTGTTAAACTAACCATAAATTCATTATTAATGTCATTTATTATTTCCTTAAATAAAGATTACGGAATTGCCTAATGTGGGTAAAGTATATATGACAATTAATGATTTTGAATAATAAAGATATGATAAAAAAAATGAATCTTCTATCAAATTTGTTTAATTTAAAACTATTAAAATAATTTAAAAAAAAACACAATAACCATATTATAAAAATTTAGATTTTTCTGTATATTTTATATTTTGAATTTTAAAAAATGACTATAAATTACTAAAACTATTAAAAGTCTCACATTCAAATTTTGCGATCCTTGGTTTAAAATTTTTGTTATGACAAAATACAAATGATTACAAAATCATATAGATAAAAGTCTAATTTAATTAATCATTAAGGTTTAAAATATATATGTATATATATCATTCTAAATTAAACTATAAACCATATTGAATAAATAAATATTTTAGTTTAAAAATTTACTTTGAATAATTTTTTTTGATAAAAGTTTTGAACTAAC
>NC_027749.1:14010555-14042947 GCF_000695525.1 Brassica oleracea var. oleracea | reverse complement strand
TATCCTATCAAATTTTTTTAAAAAAATGTTTGGATTAATAAAATTGATTTATACGTTTGCACCAATTTAATTATATATGTAATAGTTACTGACTTTTAATTATTCAATATATATTTATTATTTCATAATATGTAAGAACATATAATACATAAAATAATTTATATATATAATGTTTATTCCGCGTAAGGCGCGGATCTTAATCTAGTAAATTAATATATATAGACACAAAAATTTGGATATCAATATAAATTTTTATTTAAATCTAAATTCTTAAATTTATGTGAAAATTTTAAAATGATAATATAAATTATTTAACTTCAGTATCCATATTGAGAATTAACTAGGTATTTTCCTGCACCATGTACAGAAATAAAAGTTTTAAAATTTAAATTATATTTAAAAATAAGATTTTGTTAATTTTATGTTTATTATTTGCTTACAATATATAATTTTAATTTTTAATTTAACTTTATGTAAAATTAAGAAAAAATAAATATTTGTATTTAAATTTATATTTAATAATATATAAGTATACATTTTAAATAATAATCTTAGAAAGATTTTTAATCTATTTCTTTTGGTTAAAATATATCAAATCAAATTTTATCAAAATTAAGAGAAGTTTTGTTAGGTATATGACTATCAAAGAGTAAAACAAATAATATTTCTAAAATTTGTAGATTTACTAATGGTACTAAGATTAGAAAATTGTATTATTTAAAAACAAAACTGCATAAAATTTGGAAAAAATGTTTTAGTAATAAAAATTATATAATTATAAAAATAGAATTAATTAATATTTCGAAAATTGTAAATGTTATAATATTTTTATTTTTATTTCTTTTATTATATTATTTAATATTATATTAATGATAATCTATGATTTATTACCATATTTTAAAAAGCTTACCAAAAATATAAATCAATACTAAATTTAAATGTCAATGTCAATGTCATAATTAACTTCAAGCAATGTCATCATTATTAGTATACCGTGGCATCATTTTTTTCAAAATCATTGTGTTGATGACAAATGACAAATCACTTTTCAAATAATGTCTAGGGACTAGGGGTTGTATTCAAATTTTCCTATATTTTTATTTAATAAACTTCTCTTGTAATAACCAAACCAATTTAAGTTCTTAATTATATAAATATTTTAAAATAATAATGTAATTTATCTAACTTCAGTATCCATATTAATAATTAATGTATTAATTGATGTTCTTTATCTTTTTATTTAAGAGATATATGTTTAGATCATCTAAACCAAAATTTTCTCTAGTAACAACCAAACCAATCATTAAACAAACTGGAGTTAAAATAAAACACTTCTCAGAGTTGTGGATTGAAAATAATCTCATTGGCACTGAAAGCATTAGAAATTAGAAATAGTTAAAACTCATAAAATATCAATAAAATAACAGTAACCAATAAACATCATATATTATCAATAATTTAGATTTTAGAAATTGTGGCACATAAAACAAAAAGAGTAAACATGTACTAATCATAGATAATATAATGACAATTGTGTATATAAAGATAATTTAAGAAAACAAAAATTATTATATTATCGCTATAGTTTCTTAATATCCCTTTATTAAATATTTTGAATATAATGAAAAATTATCAACTAAATCACTAAAATTGTTTATTAAAACTAATGATTCAATCTAAAATCATCTAGAACATGACAAAACATCAAAATCACATTTTAAATAGTCGTAAAAAAATTTAATATCTTTTTATCAATTATTTCTAATATAATGGAAAAAATCATCAAGAACATGACAAAACATCAAAATCACATTTTAAATAGTCGTATAAAGTTTTTTAATATCTCTTAATTAATTATTTCAAATATAATGAAAAAATCATCAAATAAATCATTAAAACTGTTTATTGAACTAATGACTCGGCCTAAAGTCATGAAAAACATTTAAAATCATCAAAGTCACTTCTTAAATAATAGTACGTATTAATTATTTCAAATATAATGAAAAATCACTAAATAAATCAATAAAAATCTTTATTAAAACCAGTGACTCAAAGTAAATTATTTAGAGTATATTGAAAAATCATAAAATAAATTGCTGAAATCTATACTATTAAAATATAAGTCGTGACTTCTTTCATGTGTGACTTTTTTATTTGGACCATCTTTAACAAAATATTAACTTTTACATAACTTAATTATAATATCTTTTAATATTTTTATTTTTATTTGAAATACTAATAAAATATCTTACGTAAATGTCTAACAAAATATTTTAAATATCTTTCAGAATCTTTTTACAATATATTTTCGAAATTAGTTAACTACAATTTTAGTTATCAAAAACTATATATAATTAGAAACTAAATTTTAGTTTAGTTTTGATTGTAAACAAAAATTAACAATTATATAAAATACTTTTAATAATATTTTAATGATAATAAAAAAAATTAAATAGATTTATTGTTCAAAGTTAAATTTAAGAATTATTTTAAAAGATGCTTTTAAAAAGAAATATTCATTTCTATTTCTGATTTAAAATAAAAATATCTTATCTATTTAACACATAAATTATGACTTATTTCATATGTGATTTTTTAATTTAGACCACTTAGAAATCATACATTTAAATACTTTTACCATGTAATACAATTAATTTACGTATCCTTTCATAGATGAAACATTTGATTTTTATTCATATCTTATATATAAAACTTTGGTCTACTGTTATTAACCTATGTGTATTCTCCTGAGTTAAAAACCAATTCGGTTTATTATTTAAACAACTATACTAAATTAGTTTAATTAATCACTATATACCAAATTCTCTATTACGTAACAATACTGATTTACATAAATTTTGTTTTATTTCTAAATATGAAATATATGTGGAAATTAAATTAAGTTAAACCTACATAATAGAGAATTTGGTATATAGTGATTAATTAAATTAAATTTTGTTACAAAATTACAAAATTTATAAATTTTATAGTAACAATATTATCAGCCACACAAATATTATTATATAATATATAACACCAAATTATATAATTTATTGATATATTTTATTGATATCTTTTATTGCATAACCTAAAATATTTTAGTATTAAAAAAAATCTGCACGGTCGTGCGGGTCAAGATCTAGTTGTTTATTAAAACTAACAACATAGCCTAAAATCATAGAAACCATGATAGATAAGCAAAATCTTACTATATATTAATTAAGAAGTCACTTTATTGATTTTTGCTTACGTGTCGATCATAGGTGAACTCTTACAAAAATGTTATAATTTGATTGGTCGATGATTTTTTAATTTTTATTTATTTTAATTAGATCTAAATAGAAAATGTAAGTTTGTAACCAATTAATATCACTTGCCAAATAATCTACATAATATTATTTATGGTAACTAATTGTTAAAATTATAGAAAGAGTAATAATGTTGATCAATTTTTTATATTTATAAAATACATAAAATAAAAAATAACAAACAATTTATAGAAATCAATATAATGATTTTATATTCTTATTTAATGCATTATATTTTATATAAACTATTATAATAACTATTAACGTCTTATAAAGTTCACATAATATGTTTTATAAAATTACAAAAACATTTATAAAATTATTTATCTTGGCTTATTATATATTTAAATTATTATAAAAATTTGTAAGTCATCTATAAAAGCTTATAAGTTAATTTATATAATCTATTTTAAAATTTTGTCCTACTATCCTACTATATATTAATTGAGAAGTTACTTAAGAGATTTTTTCTTATGTGACGATCATTGATGAAATCCTTAAAAATGTTATAAATTGAATGGTCGATAATTTTTTAATTTTTATTTATTTTAATTAAATTTAAAAAGAAAAAAATAAATCTATAAACAGTCAATATCACTTACCAAATAATCTACATAATATTACAAATAATTATTTATGGTAACTAATTGTTAAAACTATAGAAAAAGTAATGATGTTTGATCGATTTTTATATTTATAAACTACATAATATAATAAAAAAGTTTATTAAAATCAATAAAATAGTTTTATATTCTTATATAAAGCCTTATATTTGTATTTATAAACTATATAAAATATTTCAAAAGTAATTTATGGAATTGATATAGTAGTTTTATTTGCCTATGTGATTGGATATGAATATGTAACAATTATATTGTTTTAACTTTTTAAGCTTATTAAAGACATAAAACTTTAGCTATAAATGATTTAAAATCAAAATTTTCAACATTATATACCTTCAAAACTTAAGTAATTTTATTAAAAACTGAATCTTGAATATTGTACATAACTAATTTTAGTAAAATTATCAAAACAAAATATCAAAAAATATTTAAAATAGTCATATTATCTTTTTCAAAAAAATTTATTCTTAGAAAAATATTTAACAAGAAAACACATAATGATAAAAACATATTTTAATTTGAAAGTTACAATAAATATATTGTCATAAAACATTTAACCCGCGAAATCGCGGGCATCTAACTAGTTATTTGTTAAATAATAGTATAGATAGATCGCATAGTTAGAGAAATGAATGCTTTACTCAACCAATAACAATTAACAAGATGGTAACACATATGGTATATAATCAAAAGAAATAAAGAAAAGGTAAACAAAAATCGAAGAGAATCATTACGTTTTGAGTAAGTTATCCAATTTGACAACCACTTCTATATAGACATGATATGAATAATTAACAAATTATACGGACCGGTTAACCAGTAAGATTAAAAACGCGTTTATATACAGAAAGAAGAGAATAAAATCATCATTTGCCAGAGAAGCAGTTTCACAAAGTGCACACTCTTCATCTTCTTTTTCTTCTCGGTAATGTTGTCTTCGTAGAGGAAGAAGATCAACGAAGCATAAGCGAAACCTATCCTCCTTACCTAAGCCACATCATAAAAATGGCGGCTGCTTATTTATTCTCGCGGTTTACTACATTCTCTTTCCTCTTTTCCTTGGCTCTTCTCTGTGGATTTTCTCTAGCCGGCGATCCTTCCGTCTCCTACGTGTTTGAAGTCTCGTACATCACTGCTTCTCCTCTCGGCGTTCCTCAACAGGTTTCGTTTAGCTTCTTATATACGGGTTTTCATTCTCTCTAGTGCAGCTTTTCACTATTACACTTGTTAAAAACTATATGGCTTTTGTCATATCAGTCACATTTATATTAATGCAACAAATTAGTTCCACCAAAAAAAACTTTCTCATTGTAATTTCTTCCTCTTAGGCGTTTTCATAAGGAAAAATGATTTGCTTCGTTTTCAGTTTGTTGTATCAGATTTATGTTACAGAATCACTATTTTATCTTTGATATTCGATCAAAGGCAACGATCATTGAATGTTGATTGATTTTTATGATGAATATGTAATTACACAGAAGAACTAGCTTAGCTGATATGTAATTGGTCTAGAGGATGGTAGGAGCGTATGAGCCAGAACGTCTTAGCCATTCAGAAGAAAAAAAATGTAAATACACACAGTGTTAATAGATATTGTTCTTTGCAGGTTATAGCAATCAATGGGAAATTTCCAGGCCCTGTGATTAATGCTACCACAAACTACAATGTTGATGTTAATGTTTTCAATCGTTTGGATGAGCCTTTTCTATTCACCTGGTGATCATTATTAACGTTCTTATCTCTTCTTCTCTGATTCAGTGCAGCAGAGTTTACTAACATTGTGTCTTGCTTGAACAATTCTGTTAAGGAATGGGATCGAGATTCGGGGTGAATCGTGGCAAGACGGTGTTCTTGGCACAAACTGTCCCATCCCTCCGAACTGGAACTTCACTTACAGCTTTCAAGTGAAAGATCAAATCGGAAGTTTTTTCTATTTCCCCTCACTTAACCTTCAGAGAGCTTCTGGTGGTTTTGGACCAATCATAATCAATAACCGGGATCGTATTCCTATCCCGTTCAATGAGCCTGATGGCGAAATCAGCTTTATGATTGGCGATTGGTATACTCAGAACCATACAGTAAGTCCACTCTACTGGTGTGGTGTTCATTTCACTTTTGATTATATGTTCATCGGTGAAAACTTTTTTGCTTCGTAGGCATTAAGGGGTGTACTTGACTCTGGTGAAGAACTTGGGATGCCTGATGGAGTCCTCATCAATGGGAAAGGTCCTTACAAGTACACTAGCAGTGTACCTGATGGAATCCAGTATGAAACCATTAATGTTGATCCAGGTTAATATCTTGGAGAGTTCTCTATTGTCTGAGTAGTTTTTCATTTTATTCATCCGTGTTACATTGTTGCAGGGAAAACATACAGGATCCGTGTTCACAATGTTGGTACCTCCACAAGCTTGAACTTCAGGATTCAGAACCACAAAATGCTTTTAGTTGAAACTGAGGGTCACTACAACTCGCAAACAAACTTCACCGATTTCGATATCCATGTGGGACAGTCTTATTCATTCTTGGTCACCATGGACCAAAACGCCTCAACTGACTACTACATTGTGGCGAGTGCTAGATTTGTGAACGAAACAGCTTGGCAAAGAGTCACCGGTGTTGGCATTCTCCATTATTCCAATTCCAAAGGACAGGCTTCTGGTCCTCTTCCAGTTCCAGCAACTGATGTTTCTCAACCTTGGTCTGTAATGAACCAACAAAGAGCCATAAAGTATGTCTACAAAACCCCTTCAAGCAAATGGATATTTAAAACTTTAGACGTTTACATGTAAACCTGACTTTTTTTTCATGTGCAGGCAAAACACATCTGCAAGTGGTGCTCGTCCAAATCCGCAGGGATCATATCACTACGGAGAGATAAACATCACAGGCACATACATCTTGAGGAGTATACCTCCAACCAAAATCAATGGGTCAGTTCGTGCTACGCTTAATGGGATTTCATTTCTGAACCCAAGCACGCCCATGAGGCTTGCGGATAAGCATAAAGTGAACGGAGTTTATAAACTGGATTTCCCAGAGAGACCTGCTGACAATATACCTCCACGTTTGGAGAGTTCTATCATCAACGCGACATACAAGGGCTTTATTCAAATTATTTTCCAGAACAATGACACAAAAGTCCAGAGCTTCCATATTGATGGATACTCGTTTTACGTTGTTGCGTACGAAAATCATGACATACTTTCTTTATTTACATTTTTTTTAACAGTTTTAGTTGCTCTGACTTGACTTTTTAAAATCTGGTGTTCCAGGATGGACTTCGGTAACTGGACTGAAGACAAAAAAGGCTCTTATAACAATTGGGATGCAGTATCAAGAAGCACGGTCGAGGTTGATTCACATTTGCAATCTGCATGGTCAATTTGTTAGAATTTTTACTTACATTGTTTGTTTTTGTTTTGATGTTTTTGTTCAGGTTTACCCAGGGGCATGGACTGCTGTACTTCTTTCCCTCGATAATGCCGGAGTTTGGAACATCAGAGTTCAGAATCTTGACAGATGGTATCTTGGCCAAGAAACATACATGCGAATCATAAACCCTGAGGAGAACGGTAGCACAGAAATGGATCAGCCTGGAAATGCTCTTTACTGTGGTGCTCTCAAGAGCATGCAGAAGTAAGCACACTGACCTCTCCTTTCCTCTCATATCACCTTAGATGATGATATGAATATCCTAAGCACTCTTCTCTTTGGTTATCTCCTGCAGGGACCAGATCCATAGCTCTGCAACATCAATATTAAATGAAAAGTTGAATCTAGTTTTCAGCTTGGTGATGGTTCTGCTCGCCTTGGTTCCAGTATTTTTCTGTTAAATCTGATCTCTCATTGGTGAAATTGTATGATACAAACTGTTGGGCTTCTTTTTTCTTCTTCTTTGATTTCATTGATTGTTTGTTTATGTACTTCTCATTATCCGAAATAACTTCAGATTGTGGGGCTTGCTTTGTGTCTAAAGCATTGTAGTTTGTGTCTTCTACATTATTTCTACAATTATTAAGCAATGCTTAAAAGAAGAGATGGACAAAACAAAAGTCTCGTCCTGTTCGGTATGAGTATATACTTTTGATTCGTATTTTTGTTCTTTACTATGTACCCGTTTTTCCCTCCACAGTTAAAACTTTATTCATAATAAGCATAATGAAATTATATTCGGAGTCGAAAAAGTTATATAATTTTAATTTAAGCACAAAAAAAAAGAAAAATAAAACAATGGCCGGCCTTAGAGCCCGGAAGTGAAGGGTACGCCTGTGTGTGGCAGCCATACGGTACTTGCGATGAATCTTCCAACAGTGAAAGCGGATGCATCAGAATCTCTATTCAACACATGGAACCCTTTCCAACGAACACGCCACTTAGTGGACGAACCTGGTCCGGTATTCTTATATTCAGCACAGAACAGCGTGTCTAAACCGAAAACCGAACCTTCAGTCCCCGGTGACCAACCCAATGGACTCACAGCACTATCCAAATGCGTCTTAAGAACCACGGTGCGAGAGTACTTCATCCAAGGCCGGCCCATGTACGTCTTAACAGTACGGACCACCGGTTTTAGATCAGGGGCGGGTTGGATTCTTGAGTTATGTATAGAGATCCCTGTGTTCTGAAACGGATCAGCACGACCTTGTGCGGTTATTACATTGGCCTGACCCTTGAGCGGGGGACGAGGGAGGATGAGACAGTTTTGGAAAACTACAGCTGCGTTTCCAAATATGAAATCTACGGTTCCATAAATGTAGCAGCCACGGTAAAATTGGCGCTGGGAATGAACCATCAGTGTGTCTTGGTATCCTTCAATAGAGCATTTATAGAAGATTGAGAGGTCTGAGGATGACCGGAGTTCCACGGCCTGGCCTTTGGCCGGACCAGCCGTGTTCTGGAATGTTAGGCCTTTGGCTATGAAGTGAAGTCCCTCTATACCTGGATCACACGCAATTGAAAAAAAAGTAATAAATGTTCAAATGGTAACGCCTATTTATTTCGCGGGAAATAAAGCAAAAGCACCGGTTACGTTTTATTTCTATTTTCTTAGCTAGTGCTTAGGCATGGCCGCCTGAGCAAAAATATCGGAAACAAAGAACCGAATTGAAATACCCGAAACCGGAGCTGTACCAAAACTCTCAAATATCCGAACGGTTCCTATATTTCTATATCCGAAATAAATGAACCAAATCGGAACCGAACCGAGAACCAAACGGATACCCGAATATATAAAAATATTAATTATATATACTTATAATATAACATAACTAATATATATATATATATATATATATATTTAAATTAAAAATCTATTAAAATTATCCAAAAATATTTGAAAATAACTAAATTATTATAAAGTATCTGAACTACCCGAAAGTATTCGAAAGTATCTGGATACTTTTATCCGAAATATCTAAAGTAATCCAAAAAGTTTTATTTAAATCATTCTAATTATTTGATATTTTATCGTAAATAACCGATATTTAACCGGAATGATCCGAACTATTCGAACTACTCGAATCCAAACTGGAACCAAATGAGAACCGAGTTTTTTCGGATATTTTCTGGTTTCTAATTTTCCTATCTGAACCGAACCAAACCCGAAACTAACCGAACCGAACCGAAAATAGATCAGGTAGTAAATGGATCCTCCGGTCAAAACCTGAAATCCATGAACCCAACCGAACAGATACTTGAAATGTGCAGGCCTAGCAGTGCTAATAATTGATGATGATCCCAATGTATGATTTAACTTGACGTCTCCACCAAAAATCTTACGGATTGGAAAACCCAATTCGTACGGAAGTTTTAAATATTTTTTATTAGTTTCATAATAGAAGCTTGTTTAGATCCAATCCACCATATGCATTAAAACTATGATTAACCCGAAATTCTTAGAGTGGGGTTCTTATCGGAAGTTATGAAACTGTTTCTTAATTTTTAACTAAAAAAACTAAGAACCGGTTCTTAAAGTCCTTATTTAAGAACCGGTTCTTAGCTTTTTTAGTTAAAAGTTAAAAAACAATTTCTTAACTTCCGCTGAGAACTTTATCCTAAAAACCCCGGGTTAATCATGCTCTAACTAATCAATAAATAAAAGAAATAAAAATTAAATATTTACCGGCTGTGGCGGAATTGTAAGTGGTGTAACCACCTTTGACACTACTGATAAGAACAAAGTTCACCCATGTGGTGAATAGTTAAATTCACCACACTCTTCATGACCAATCAAAACACCATGTATGAGTGATTAAAAAAGGCAATAAAAAAAAATAGCTGAAAAAAAACAACACCGACATTAATTAACGCCGTCTAAAAACCTAAACTAAATCCATAAATCCTAAATCCGAAACACTAAACCATAAATCCCAATCCTAAAATCTAAACCCTAAATTTTAAACCTTAAACCTAAACTCTAAACAATAAACTTTAATCTAAACCCTAAATCTTAAACCCTAAACCCAAACTCTACACAATAAACCCTAAATCATAAAATCTAAACCCTAAAGCCCAAACCCAAAACTCTAAACCCTAAACCCTAAATCATAAACCCTAAACTCTAAATCCTAAACCCTAAACCCAAACCTCTAAACTGTAAACCCATCTGCTAGTTAATAAGATTAAGGTTTACGGTTTATAGGTTTGGGTTTAGGGTTTATGATTTAGGGTTTGGGTCTAAGATTTAAAGTTTTGCATTTAGGGTTTAGGATTTAGGGTTTATGATTTAGGGTTTGGGTCTAAGATTTAAAGTTTTGCATTTAGGGTTTAGGATTTAGGGTTTATGATTTAGGGTTTGGGTTTAAGATTTAAAGTTTTGGGTTTAGGGTTTAGGATTTAGGATTTAGATTTTATGATTTAGGGTTTAGGGTTTAGAGTTTTGGGTTTGGGCTTTAGGGTTTAGATTTTATGATTTAGGGTTTATTGTGTAGAGTTTGGGTTTAGGGTTTAAGATTTAGGGTTTAGATTTTAGGATTGGGGTTTATGATTTAGTGTTTTGGATTTTTGGTTTATGGTTTTAGAGTTTAGGTCTTTAGAATTTTAGAATTTTGCAGATGGCGCTAATTAGTGTCGGTGTTGTTTTTTTCCAGCTATTTAATTTTTTTATTTTTATTGCCTTTTTAAATTATTCCTATATGACATTTTGGTTGGTTACGAAGAGTGCGGTGAATTTAATCATTCATCGTAGGGGTGAACCTAAGTATTGTTCCGGTGATAATGGTGGATCTCATTCCATCTCCGACCAACATTATGTTATCGTTATTGAGACGTACATTTATGTTTTCTTGATATATTCTTTTCTTAACGTATATAAGAGCATGATTATCCGGGGTCCTTAGTGGGTTTCTTAGTGCGTGGTCCCCCACAAAACCCTTAAGGATTGGTTACAAAAACTACTAATTAAGAACCGATCTTAGTGAGTTTCTTACACTGTTCGCGGGCCCCACTGACACGTGGCGGTCCGCGATTGATTTGCTTTTTAATTTTTTTTTTTTTTTTTAAAAAAACTAAATGGGTTTCTTAGGGATAATCATGGCGTTAATGTACCTCCCTGACGTCACTTTTCTCCGTCCAGCCACATCAACAACAGCCGCTTGCACCGTATTGACTTGTCCCGATCCATCTTTGGCCACCACGAGGTTAGCTCGGACAGCACGCGCGGATTGCAATTGTAGAAGTCTCCTCTCTTTACTGGAAACCCACGTTGGAAAACCCTTCCCATCAGCAGTGGTGGTGCCGTTGTTTCCGGTTGGCAAGAGGGATCCGTTGACGGCTAAGCAGTTGCTTATGAGGTTGGAGATTTTGGTGTTTGATACGATTGGTGTGATGAAATCTGAGACGTTGAGATCGGAAGAGCCGCGTCGACAAGTCTCGGTATTTGTAAGTGCGGTGCTCAGCCACGTCTGTGCGTCAAAGTCGGTGCACCCTTCTCCGGTACCGGCTTTTGGAGATACTCCTTCCAGCGTCCGAGTTAGCTGCACGATCGTGTCTCCATATAGGTCAATGCAATCAGCTAAAACGGCTTGCTTCCGGCAATCCGTGCAGTTGCGGCTGGACTGAGCCAGCTCGTCCCGGGCGGATATAGCCCGATCCATAGTTGCTTCCACCAGCATTATTCGGAACTCGGATAGCTGTGTCGGAAGCAGGAAACCATTGTGGTTTTTGAAGTAGCATTTGCATGGATCAGGGTAAGGAGTTTGGTCGCACCACCCGTCAATGCCCCCGGTGGTGGAATTGTCGTCGGCTACGGTGGTGAGAGGATTGAAGCAGAGTAGTAATAACAATAGTAAATGTAATGATAAAAGATAGATTTTGTGCATCATGCTTTCTTTTGATAGTGTGAGGATTCTAACTACGAAGTATATTGTTAGGGACTAGAGAGTGGGCACATGACTCTTAACCTATATTATATATATTGGTGGTATTAACATTAAAGCAAAACAAGCAAACAAAAATTATTTTGAAAGTCATGAATCAGATTTTGTTTAGCGTCTATACTGTTTTGTTCGACTGCTGTTTTGCCATTGCTTGAACGCTTCTATCACTGTTAGCTGTAAATATATTATTTTAGGAGGAACTTTCAGGATATGCTAGTTAATAACTAACAGAATATTCTCTTTTTCTTTTTAGTAATCGTGGCTAGTTAGTAATCCTCGATGAAAGTCCAGAGTTTTCAATCGTGTGTTATATTTTCGATGGCAAAAGGAAAAATATTAGATATGTCTAATACATAAAGGCAGAGCCGTGCCTGGAAATTTGAAGCTTTCGCTTAGGGCAACAAATTTTGTGAAATTTTTATAGGGCATATAAATACATATATTCATAAACTATATATGTTTTGACTTCTGATTGCTTCTCAAGTTAAGTATGTATATTCTAAATCACTGCTAATATCTGTTTTTCTTATCTTCTACAATTACATTAAGATGTTAATTATAACCAATTAATTATAATTATATCCTATTTTTACTTTTTAAATTTATCCATATGCTTATCTTCTTTTTTTTATCATAAAATGATTTTTTTCTTCTTTTTCTATTATTATTTATTTTTTTTGCTTATAATTTTCAGGTTTACAAATTTATAAAATATAACTATCTATATAAAAGGTTTTGTAATTGCATTTTCAGTTTTCTTTTGCATTTAAATATTTATGAACGAAATATAAAACTATAGTAAAAGTGCATATTTTCTATCAAAATGTTACTTAAAAAATGATTTTGATTACTTCTTATATTATTCCATCAAAAAATATTTTCATTAAACATAATATTCTATTTGGCCTACGGCATCAAAAACTCTTGGCACGGCACTGCATAAAGGGATACTGAAAACATACACTAAAAGAAAACAATTAAGTTAGTGTTGTTTAGAACATCTCATGCCCACATCAGTTCTTTTACTTTAAACTTTTTAGTTGATCCGTGCATCCACACGGAGTATTTTTCATATATATAAAAATGTTAACATCTATGAGAGGTTTACTAGTTTTGTCATTATTATCCATGAAAGACGAACTGATATGGAATTTATTGGATTTATCATTTTATAAATGTTATCTCATGTGAAGTATAAAAGCAAGCACATCGGTGGTATGTGACCAGGCCATCTTTATTACAGGGTTCTTAGCATGGGGTTCTTAGACCATCATTAACGCAGGGTTTTTATTACATGGTTCTTAGCAGAATATAAGAACCCGACTCTTAACTTTTAACTGAAAATGTTAAGAGCCGGCTCTTAACATTTTCAGTTAAAAATTAAGAGTCGGATTCTTATATTCCGCTAAGAGCCTCGTCCTAAGAACCCCCATTAATGATGCTCTTAGAACACTTCCATCCATTAGAACCTTTAATGGAGTATTAAAATTAAATTAATAATTAATAAAGGGATTTGAGAAGTTAAGAACTTTAGTGAGTTCAATTAATTTTTTTCTCCTCCATTGGAAAAACTTCATAAGGGTTCAAAGAATTTTTTTTTTTAAGTAGAATAATTTAAAATAAAAACATACATAAAATTTTTAATACAAATGAGATAAAAGCATATTTAAAATACAAATACAAATCATAAACGAGAAAAAATAGATTAGTTGAAATCTTGATTTGTTCCAAATTTTTGCCATATATTCTCGACCAAATCAGCTTTTAATTGTTGATGTATTTGTTTGTCACGAATTCAATTCCGAATGCTCATCATATTGCCGATATTTGAAGGCATAACTGTAGAATACGTGAAATCCACTTGTGCACTTCGGTTTGATTCCGGTTGTGCGAAAACTGAAACATCATACTGAGTGTACCCATCTCGTTCGTCTTCTACGATCATATTATGTAGAATGATACATGATCTCATTATCTTTCCAATTTTTATTTTATCCCACAAAAGAGCTGGATTTTTGACTATAGCAAATCAAGCTTGCAAGACCCCAAATGCACACTCGACATCTTTACGTACAGCTTCTTGATGTGTAGCGAATAAGGATGCTTTCGGACCTTGCATAAGTGGAATAGATTGGACAAAAGTAGCTCATTTTGGATAAATACCATCTGTGAAATAGTAAGCCAAATGGTACTTGTGTCCGTTGACAATATAATTAACTTTTGGAGCTTGACCTTGTAATATATCATCAAAAATCGGTGATCGATCAAGAATATTGATATCGTTTAATGTACCTGGAGATCCAAAAAACGCATGTCATATCCAGAGATCTTGGGCTACAGCCTCTAAAACAATTGTTGGCTTTCCTGATCCACGTGTATATTGACCTTTCCATGCGGTCGGACAATTCTTCCACTCCCAATGCATACAATCGATGCTTCCTATCATGCCGGGAAATCCGCGTATCTCTCCAATATCGAGCAGTCGTTGAAGATCTTCTGGCGTGGGTCTTCTTAGATACTCATCTCCAAATAAATTAATGATTCCTTGAACAAAATGTTCCAAACATAAAAGCGCGGTGGTCTCACCAAGTCGGAGGTATTCGTCGACCGCATCAGCTGGGCAACCATATGCCGTCATACGAATTGCTGCCGTTGCCTTTTGTAACGGAGAGTGACCGAACCTTCCAGTAGCATCTCTTCTTTGTTGAAAGTATGGAATTTCAGCGGCGAGTCGATCAACAGTACGCATGAACAAAGGCTTGTTTATTCGAAAACGGCGTCGAAAAATGTGAGAAGGATATGTTGCATCTTCACTAAAATAATCGTTCCATAACTGCATGTGTCCTTGTTCTCGTTGTCTTTTAATGTAGGCTCGTTTCTTTTTTGATCTTGATGCTCCTTGGCGATTTTCATGGTGAATGAGGAGATTTTCGAATTGTTGATCAAAAATTTGATCGGATTTTTCATCCATTTCATCATCGAAATTATGAAAAGAAGAAGATGCCATTTAAAAAATGTTAAGAAAGAAATGTGAAAAAGATTTGATTTTTCTAGTGTTGTTTTTTTTTTTGTTTATTTGGAGGTTGATAAGAAAGAAGGTATGAGATTGATAAGAAAATAAGAAAGACGCTCTCGCTCTCTCTCGAGGTTGATAAGAAGAAGCTATGAGAATGTGTTTCTCTCTCTCGTATTTCTACAATTTATAAAGAAACTGTAAAGATTGAAGAATAAATTATAAAGAACATATTGTCATATTTTGTCACAAGTGTACATGGAACAAATTTTCTTATTACTCACGAGATACAACTTACAAAATACAACAACTTATTACATGGAACACAGGCAATAGCCAACACAAGTGTACATGGAACATATTGTCTTATTGTGTCACAAGTATACTGTCGAAGACAACACGAGAAGCATCAGACCACAGTCCAAGTTGCTTCTTATGTCCCACCTGCAGTAAAAACAAAGAGAGCATCAGACCACAGACTAAGACAACACGAGAAACACAGAAAATAGCCAATGACACATACCGACAACAAAGAGTGATGACACCAGTAAGAAAACTACAGAATCGAGTCTTCTTTTGTGTCACAAGTCTTCTCTGTTTCACCTGCCAAACTGCATAATTAGTCATGTTCCAATTCAAACCGTCGCGATAGACACAAGCAAAACTAATCTCGGGACAACTGAAGCACACAGAACCATATTTTTGCATTAATGAAGAAGACCACAATGTTACAGACGCAGACACAAACCAACATGAAACAAACTCAGACACTGAAACTAAAGAGAAAGACACACAAACCAAACGCATAAAGATACACTGAAACTAAGCCAACATGTCAGTAATAAGCTTATTTTTCAAAGCAATTTCTAATTCACTTAAAGGCTCTGTCTTGGCAATGAGACTGTCTAGCAATTTATGCTTGTTCAACTGGTCCTTCAACGCAAAGTCCTGCTGCCTAATCTTACAGAAGCTCTGAAACTCCCTTTCTTCCTCTTCCAACGCCGGCTTGCTGATAGACCTTTTACCTTTTGCTTTCGCTGCTTTAACACCAACAGGCCGTGAGCCTATATCATCCTCTCCTAGCACAGAGGTTGATGATTGTGCAGATTGGTCATCTAGCTTCCTCCTTTTTTACTGCACTTTATCTTTAGTAGATGAAGCGCCACACCATTTCTGATCATGGCGAAGCTCCAACCACGCATGCTCGAGTGTAAACTTGACCTTGTAGTCATTGAAGAATAACTCATGCACCATCTTCAACACATCATCCTCACTCATCCCACTAGCTTTAGCTTTCATTGCAGCTTCATAACACCCAACAAACTTACATACACTCTCGTTGATCTTCCCCCACCTCTGCTTACAGTGACTTGGCTCCCTCTTTTGCAAAGCAAAAAGCTTTGGACTATATGCAACATAAGCCGCTATCCGTTTCCAAAATGCTATTGCCTTCTGATCATTCCCCACGACAGGATCCTTGGAGGTGTTGAGCCAAGCACTGATGAGCACAATATCTTCAGTTGGTGACCAGTTCCTTCTTTCTTTACGGTCAGACATGACGTGTTCCTCTTCTGTTGCATCTTCAGCCCACTGTGTCCCGAAGACAGAGGCATCTGATGAAGATAGTTTTATACTAGGTTCACGTGTAAGAAAGGAGAAAGAGGTGTTTGGTTGTTGAATGTTTAAAAGGTTTTGAAATCTACAAGGCTCAGTAAGTGGATTCATTGCGAACGAGAAGGAGATATCAAATGAGATCGAGAAAGAGTTATGAAATGAGAAGAAGTTATGAAATGAGAAGGAGTTATGAAATGAGGAAAAGATATGAAACGAGAAGGATATATGAATTGAGAGATAGATATGAAACGATGAGGAGATATGAATTGAGATTCTTGGAGTTGGTCGTTTTTAAAAGCAAACTGATCAGAGCGTTTAGTAGTTGTTAAGTGTTAATGGCAATCAATTTTTCTACCTAAAACCAGAACAACCAAGACAGTAAATGTATCTACCTAAATTCCATTTAATCCCAACCTAAACAATGTCTAACACACATTAAATGATTGGTACTTACCTGTTGACAGGTTTGATCCGCTTTGATGACACGTGATCCGTATCTTGCTGCTCCCAGCAAGACATTTGTCCATTTCACTGGTATGTCTGTTCTCCTTTACTGTCTCCCACGCAGCTAACCTTGTCACTTCAAATAAAAACCCAAGACTATAGTTTAATTACGAAACTTGGAACAGAGTTAAACAATAAAGATTTAATCAATTAAGTGTTTTGAATCAAAACCAGAGTCTACTCAAACTTCAAAATCAAGACAAAGAAAGAACCTTTAAGACATCAAATAATTAAACAGAGTAAAGCAATGACCTTTGTAATTGAACTATTGAAGAAGGGTGGTGACAATTTGGCGAGTTGAGTCATCGAATTTGACAAGCAAAAAATGTGAGCCTCTGTTCATCATCGTCTCCATAGTCCCTTCGTCGCTGCTAATACCACAACTTCCCCCATCAATCTGAGATAAACAGAGTCAAATCTCATCATCGCAACAAAATTGGCAATAATAATCGAAGGAATCAAATTCACGGGAACAAAAAGCTTTAAGAAACACCTTCATGGTGATTGCATGCACGAGTCTGGAGGAGAACATCGACGAAGAAAAAAACGAATCAAACGACATCTCCGTTCGAGGTTTCGACAGAATCAACGAGGAAGAGAGAGACCCGACGATGTGATTTCGACAAAATCGAACAAGAGAGAGTCATGATCGTCGACGAACAAACAGATCAAAGATCATCTCCCTCGGAGATTTTTGAAGAAGCGAAGGCGAAGAGATGTCGATGACATCGAAGATGAACCGAAAGAGAAAGAGAAAAAGATGACATTTATTTTCCGTAAAATGCACCACCCAATACGCTCCTGTCACGTATGGGGTTTTACCCAACTCTAAACTCTCTTAATTTGGCAGCGGTTTTCTCTAATAAAACCATTTTTGATTTAATTTTTTCACTTTTTTGGTTTAGAACCCCTTCCTCAACCGACCGATGGAGTTGGTCTTAGCTCTATTTTAAGAGACGATTCTAGTTTTTCTTAGTTAAAAGTTAAGAGACGGTTCTTATATTACGCTAAGAACCCCACCCTAAGAACCCTAAGAGACAGTTTTTGTATCATTTATATTATGCTAAGAGACAGTTCTTATATTACGCTAAGTATCTGAACATTAAAGAAATATTGAGAGTTGAGAAAGTTAGAAAAAGAAATTCAAAAACTGAAGAAATAAATGATACAGGTTGCTGCAGGCGAACCCTTAAAAAACTTGAGATACTTTCTATCTATGTGGCACTTCATGATTTGCTCACTAAAACCTTATTCTGATTTATAATTTAATTATTAAATAAATTACACTAAAAACTAATATTTTTTTTATCAGATACTTAGACTAGTATCTAAACCGTTGGACATGCTCTAATATTCTCGGTTTTCTTTTTGTGTTTCAAAAAAATTCTCGGTTTGTTTATTAAAATGTGGTTGAATTGCTAATTTTTGTTTTGCTTATTAACTGTATAACTGAACTGGTTGAATAGTCAATCTAATCATGTATTAGAAATGATGTAAGAAACGGTTAAGTATGAGTTTTTATATTTATTGTATAAACCGAACTGGTTGAATAGTCAATCTAATAATATATCAGAAATGATGACCAGTACTGGTTAAGTCCGATGTGTGATTTTGTTTAGTAACTGTATAAACCGAACAGGTTGAAGAGTCAATCTAATCATGTATTAGAAATACATATACCAAAGTTGATGGTTATAACCGGTTAAGTCCGATTTTTTGTTTGTTTATTAACTGTTTAATATATAGTGTGAATTGTGATTCATTAATCATGCCAAAAAATTTCGGTTAAATGATCTGAACTTATAGGTTCAAGTAGTTATTATAGTCAATAATAAACGAGGTGATTTAGTAAGTTACAAAATTTTATTAAGAAATAAACGAAACATGACTTTCTACCGATAGTCCATGTTTTAAGAAAATCACATATAAAAAGAAATTGTGACTTTTATTTTAATATAGTAGACTAGATTTTGATCTGGTCTTACAAAGTGCGAGATATCTATAATGGGTTAAGTTAAATAGAAGGGAGATATATTAGATATGAAGCAGGGCAGATGTTGAGTATCTATATTGTTTTGGGTCGACGGTTGTTTTGCCATTGCTTGAATGCCACGTTGATGTATAATAGATTTTTAGAATGATTTTGTTAGATTTTTAGAACGATTCTCTTTTTATATTATAGATTTATAGATTTATAGATTTATAAATGAAATAAATTAATTTTAATTTCTAATGATAATTGTATGATAATTAGAATTTAAATTAAACAATCTTTAGAAATAATTTTTTAAAAGATGCCAAAAAGATTTTGTTAGGTTTTTTAAATAATAATTTGTTCTTCAAATAAAAAATAAAGATATTGAAAAATATTATAATTATTATTTTTTAATTGATAAACTTTCTAAGAAATAATCAAGATAAAAATATCACACATAAAATAAGGCAAAACCGGTTAAGTCAGACTTTGTTCTATTTATTAACTATATAACCAAACTGGTTGAATAGTCAATCTAATCATGTATTATGGCTTGATTGACAGAGAATTAGTATAAGCATTATGCTCATAACTATTCAATCAATAATTTTTAAGAAACATTTAGAATAACATTTAGATGTTACAAATGCTCTTCAAATGTTTTCTATCCGATGCTTTCCTATGAAACTTTTAGTAGAGCACTTGAATTTAGAATAAATAATATCTTTTAAATAATTTAATATAATTTATTTATTTTATCAAATAATTTCACAAAATTATATTTATATCCAAAACTATATTAAAGAATTGATAAAATATTTTCTTATTAAAAATAATATTTAAATATTTAAAATAAAATAAAATTTAAATCGTTTTTAAAAGAAATTAAAAAAATAAATTTATTTTCATTTAAAATATAATTAATATATAGTTCTTATATATATAATTAAATATAATTAATTATTGTCAATAAAAATATAAAAGTACTATACATATATATTATAAATATAATATATCTATATTATTCAAATAAGCAAATTATATATCATATACCAATTTTATAGATGAATCATTTACTGTTATACCAATTACTTTATTAATTGCATTTATGAGAACATAGTGATTCTACAGCATATTAATATTATTTTGTCATCAGTTGTACCAATCAAGTCCTTAGAAATTATTTAACAACCAGTTAAGTCTGATTTTTTTTATTTATTAAATAAATCGAACTGGCTAAATAGCCAATCTAATGATGTATTAGAGATGATGATCAGTACTGGTTAAGTCCAATGTGTGATTTTGTTTATTAACTTTATAAACCGAACAGGTTGAAGAATCAATCTAATCATCTACCAAGGTTGAAGGTCAGAACAGGTTAAGTCCAATTATTATTTTTTTAATCACCTGCTTAATTTCTCTAAGTCTTGCACTTTCTCATATGTTAACAATCAATCTATTTTATTGCTTTGTTTAATTTTTTTCTACTTTTTGCTTAGCTTGAAACCAATAATTTATTGCATGATCTTCTATCAATGTAGATTCGATCCTTAAATACTACAGTGATCCTCTCATTCGAGAGTAGCTTAAAAAATTAATTTGAATGTATTAAATTTGACGTCGTTGTCTGTTTGATTCACCATGGAATATGTATATAATTTAGTCTAATTCTTTCTTTTTTTTTCGTTTACTTATTACATTTTCTTGTGTTTCAGGTTCATCGGTCTAAATATTATCTAAACGTATGCCCAGATTTATGTGATGACTAATTCGTTATTCGTAAATCTTTTTTAAAATTATGGATGACTAAGAAATATTTCTTTTCTGTTTACTCTACACAAAAAATGTTTTTAGCCTATAATTTCCAGACTCTATTCACATACAATTTTTAACTTTATTATTCACATAATTTCGAGTTGAATTGCATCGGATGGCGACATTTTTTAACATTTAACTAGATTTTGACCCGCCCTTGAAAGGGCGGATATATTTTTGTTTTAATTATTTTTGAAAATTTTAATTTTAATTTTATGTTTTTTTTGTAATCATATTTTTGTTTAATATTAATGTACTATACTATAATTTTTGGTAATTATATTAAATATGTCAAGTTGCATAACTATACACTTATACCATATGCATATCAGAAATTATTTTAAACTTTATTCATAAATATTACAACATATTTTTTAGTAGTTATCTAACATAATTACTCAAGAATATTTGTATAAAAAAAACGATTCGAAATCGACCCGAAAATCAAAATTTCATACTCCATTAGACATGACTTATATATTTGAACAGTTCTTAAAATTATATCCAAAATTAATATCAAACCCAACCCGCACCGTTAGCCTAACAAATTTTAAAAAAAATGTTTGAAATTTTTAATTTTTATTATATTATGTTAAATATATATATAATATGTGTGTGTGTGTGTGTGTGTGTAAATGGGTTAAAATGGTATTCACTAACTTTAAGTAAAATCACATTTAATAAATATTTTTAATCGAATAACCTATTTAAAAAATGTTATACTAAATGAGTTTATATGAATATTTATTTCTATTAAAATTTTACTTAAACCCTATTAAACCCTATTTTTAACATCAAGTGCTTTGTTAATTGATAAACTTAATGTTTGTGTAAAATATTTAAAATTTGAAAAAAATTATTGTCTAGTTGAATAAATCCTAATTTTTTGGCTGAGATGTAAGCTTTGTTGTTGTAGTGTGATAATAATTTTTGTAAAAAATATATCAAAGTTTATTATAATTATGAGGAATAATTATCATATCACTATAGAAAGATATGTCAATAATATAACTGTATACATAATTATATAAAACAATGTGTTATATTAATCAAATAAAAGGTTAAAATTCTAAAAATAATTTTTATTTAAACACCCAATAACAAAAAAAAATACAAAAATATATGGTAACAAAATGTATTTTTAATGTCGAGCATTAGTTTTAACCTTTGTGAGGGTTTATATTTTTATGGTACATGACCAATTGTATAAGGGTTTTTTTCGTATTACACATTTGTTGCCATATATAAGGGTTTATATTATTATTTAAACACCCAATAACAAAAAAATACAAAAATATATTTTTATAAATTTTTGTTGCCATATACGTAGTTCTTTAAAATATGATTTAAAGTGGTTATCCCTTTAAAATAGGACTTTAAAATATATTCATTTAGATGCAGTTATATAACTCAGTTATATAAAAATTAGTTTTTTTAATTGGACATAACTTTTTATCAATCCGTCATGTTACTGTTTTAATAGAATAGATAATAATCGAGTATAGTTGCAATTTTGTTTAATAATCAATATTATTAGTCTTCTTCTATTAAAACTCAATTAGCCATAAACCTATACGTGGTTAAGAAAGCAATATAAATTTATATGGCTCATTGCAATCAGACAAAATGTAATAAATCAGTTGATTTAAAAAAAAAAAAATCGAGGCCCATGGCCCTATTTTAAAATCATAAACCGACAAAAACTCTTTTTTGTGTTGTCTTTTTGTGTTGGAAGAAAACGTAACTTGCTTATTAATTACAAAGAGAACGTGTTATTGATTTAATTAAAGTAGATACTGTTATAAAAAAAAATCAATTGGACATGATCTTTGTCAACCGGTCAATGTTCCTAATTTAATAATATTGATACGCTGCAAGTTCTTGTCATTTGTCATTTGTCATTTGTCAAGCAAGACACAACTAAATATGGTTTTATTTTATTTATTAAACATAAACTAGTGCTTCACAATATATAATTGGGCAAATCTCTAAAATAACATCTTTCTAAGTTTATGTCACAAAAATAACTCTCAAAAACAAAAATGACCAAAATAACATTTTATCTTTTGAAAAATTTAATTTTTTTTAATTTTTCAAAATTTGAAATCTTATCGCAAAACCCCACTCCCCAACTCTAAACCCTAAAACCTAAACTCTAAACCCAAAACCCTAAACTCTAAACTCTAAACCCTAAACCCTAAACCCTAAACACCACCCCTTAACTCTAAACCCTAAACCCTAAACCCTAAACACCACCCCTTAACTCTAAACCCTAAACCCTAAACCCTAAACACCACCCCTTAACTCTAAACCCTAAACCCTAAACCCTAAACACCACCCCTTAACTCTAAACCCTAAACCCTAAACCCTAAACACCACCCCTTAACTCTAAACCCTAAACCCTAAACCCTAAACACCACCCCTTAACTCTAAACCCTAAACCCTAAACCCTAAACACCACCCCTTAACTCTAAACCCTAAACCCTAAACCCTAAACACCACCCCTTAACTCTAAACCCTAAACCCTAAACCCTAAACACCACCCCTTAACTCTAAACCCTAAACCCTAAACCGCACCCCTAAACTCTAAACTTTAAACCCTAAACCCTAAATCCTAAACCCCACCCCTTAACTCTAAGCCCATTAATTTACCGTTGGGATATAAGTGTATATTTATCTCTTTTGATAAAACATTAAGTATTATTTTGGTCATTTTTATTTTCAGAAGCTATATTTGTGACAAAAAAATGCTATCCTAGTCATTTTCTCTATATAATTTTACTCTATGCAGTTCGACTAATTATATCATTTAATTTATTGTAAACATTCAACTTGTCGAGAAAGATGGCATGTTCGTCCTCTCTGTTTTATAAAAACTGATCCATGCGATCCCCTAATTATCCATGCACACACTATCACGTTATTACCACATTTCTTGTACATCCCTCCTCATGCTTTCTTGCTTATTTTATAACGAAATATCATTTTTAATTCAATTATCAGACACAACGGTTCATCACGAAAGAATATCTACATACCAAATGTAGTAATAGCTAGTTTACTAGTATATGCTATATATTATTGCTTAGTTGAAAGGGAGAATCCTGAGAGAATCCCTGAATATATGACTTAGCTGGCCACAATTGAAATAGTTCATAGATGCTAGTGCTGGTGTTATTGGCGCTGCTGGTAATGCAATATGTCTTACATTAGGCGCATCCACTGACTTGATCCGACAATTCCTCGCAATATGGTCTGATTGCCCACAAGAGTGAAACTTGACGCACTCTCTGAAATGGTAATGATGGCAACATGTGCAACTCAGGGGGCCTGACTGATCCAAATTCCTCATAATTGGCTCATAATTCTTTCTAGACTTAGGTTATTTTACCTTGATGAGCATATACTCCTCAGCTAGGCATGCTTCCTGAGTAGTAGCCTTCTCCATCAGATCACCCAAGCTGGGGTAATTTATCATGTTGCAAACCTCCACTCTCATATCCTTTAAGAACCTCTAGGTTCGATCCTCTTCATTCTAACCTTTCCAGAAAATTTACGGAGTCGACTGAAATCCAATTTGTACTCCCTGGTAGACCTGGTGCCATGATTCACATCCTAAAATGTATTTATCCTTTTTCCATAAAATTTTGAGGAAATAACTTTATGTTGGAATATGTGGTGAAATCCGCAAAGGTCAATATGTAGGACCACATTGACCCTCTACAACTCCCTCCCACAAGACTAGGACATCAACACCCATGACTGCATATCCATATCCAGATGGAACTCTGTGGGACACCTACAAAATCGAAGTTCCGTTTCAGCTTTCTTCTCCAATTTTCTACAGTAGTGGCAACCACATGTCATCCAAAATGGTCCAAACCCATACCCTTCATGATGTAGCACAGAAGCTTTACAAAATAGAACTAGAGATCCGTTGATTCTGAGAATACACGAAAAACTAGAATAATACAAAGATCTTATTTAGTCTAAGAATGCATAAGATCAATGTCTTCTTAAATTCGTTGGCATCCTCTCTGAATACAAAATCGATTGGCTCCACAATCATCACGTCTTCACCATATGTATCATAAATCGGAGGACCACTAATTTCTTTGTACTTTCTGTACAAGTCTTCTGTCGAACTAAACGGATAGATATTCGTAGGATGGTAAGGTCCGAGCAACATGGTAACTTGGAAACAAAATTGAACCTTGATTGAAAAATCAAAAGTGATGGCTCTGAATACCACTTGATGTAGCGGAAGCTTTATAAAATAGAACAAGAGATCCGTTGATTCTGAGAATACCCGGAAAACAAAAATATTACAAAGATCTTATTTAGTCTAAGAATGTCTAAGATCAATGTCTTCTTAAATTCGTTGAGAACACCTATGTTCTAGCCGATAACAAGAAATAAAGAGAAATCTTTTAACTTTTATTAATTAAATTATAAACTGAATACAAACTTAAACCTAGACAACTATATATAATAAAAACGTAAACCCCTAAAATAATAAAAGTAATGATCTAAATTTAATAGAATTAATCAAATAAACAATAAGATATTTGGAAATATTCCAAATATTTATCTGTATCACTTCATCTGTCTTATCATATCCCAGTACATTGGTCCCTTTGTGGGTCTAGAAGTTGGTAGTGGTGGTGGTGGAAAAATGTGCTCTCATATAATAACCGGTAGGATGTTCTGCTGCAACCCACCATCACAACGTACATCTGCACCAACATAATCCTCATGATGAGTCATGTACCTCTCACGTTATCTCCTCAACTCCTTCAACAATGCAGCATGTCCAGCGACCTGCTCTGGTCCCTGAACCACAACCGGTGGGCCTGATGAGCCAGCTGAGTGGTGGTTTGCTAGGCCTTGCGATCGAGGAATCTGTTGAGCAATCTCTTGTGCTGTTATCCGTGCAGCCTCTTAGGCACAACATCCTTTGAATGTTTAAAATGGATAACCGAATATCCGGTAAAAATCATCATAAAGGTCAATGGTCCATGTCAACGTTTTACCATTAAATAATCATCGTAAAATAATGCCCGAGTCTTGTATGAAACTCATGGTCATGCTTTTTTTCAGCCAAGAACACCAAGAGGCCCATGTTAATGTTCTCTTACCAGTTCCCATATTCATACTATCGATAATCGAGGTTTCTATGTGGAAACCGTACTATATCACATGTTCTTCCGTTATTATGCGAGTGTGACAGTCTATAATTGATTAATTAAATGATATAGAGAATATTGTTTTACATTTTCTCATAGTTAGAGCTGTGTCACATATTCTTTCTTTTAAAATTATTTTCTCATTCTTGAATTTCAGATCACATTACAAATCCATGTTACTGTTTTTAAACTAGGGCTAGACAAAATATCTGTAAATTTTGATTCAATTTGTTATCCATTTCGATTCAAACCGAAAATCCGATATTCGTAACTCTACGAAGCAAAACAAACACTAATATGCAATATCCTCAAAAAACGAAACAAATTATAAATACTAATATTGTTAGGAACAAATATTCGATATGATCCGTTATCTGCATATATATATACTTATATTTTTTAAATTATATAACTTATATAAATATTATATTTTATATAAGTTTTAAAATATTGTTATTTATTAAATTTATTATATTAGTTATGAGAATTTAAAAAGGTAAATAATTTTTTTATTTTTTGTAATAATATTTATTATTTTATATTATTTGATTTTTTATTTATTTTTTAACTTTAATTTTATTCGTATGGATCAAATCGGGTATCTAGTTAAAAATCTAAAAATAATTCGGATACACTGGACACCGAGTACCCGGGTGGCTAAGATCGAATCAAATTGGTTAATTGATTATTCACAAAATGGATTGGTTCACGAATACCTCCAAAACCCGGATATTCGATCGATGTCCACCCCTAATTTAAACATATGAAGAGTAGAGTGCTTATAACATGCAAGGGGTGTTATTCAATTAGTGATTTAAAATTAATTATTAACGCTTTGTAATCTATCAAATTTTAGAATTTTAAGATAGTTAAGCTGGTGGATTCTAAAATCTCTCCAGTATGCATTGGATTTGGAGTCCAGTCATTTATTCATGAGACTCTATAAGAAATGATTTGAAATAAATCTAAAATACAAAGAATTTTAAAATCCGTAAAGTTGAACAACACTAGATTTAAAAAACTGGATTTAAATCATTCATTGAATAACACTAGATTGTAAATAGAATTTATAATCATCATTCGAAGAACAGCGAATTGTGTTTAGATTTAATCTCTATTAAAATAGATGATTGAATAACACTACCATAGTATAATGTTTCACTCTTTTTGTTATCCTGTATCCGTTTTTCATATTTCAGTTTATTAGATATTGTCAAATGAGAAACATTGATCTTAAAATTCACCGTCCCAAGTAGGTTTATCAAATACTCGAAATATTACGATAAGGCTTATTATAGCTTCCAAGAATAATTAAATTATTTGTAAAATGCCAGCTAATACAAAGATAATGTATAGGTTATGCTTACCAGGCCAATATGCAAATGGTCAATTCTTTGAATAATTAAGAGGATCGATTGGAACCGAGTTAATTATTCCTCCGAAAGAGGAGATCTAATCCATGTTCATCACGTAACGTGTCACGTACGTACCTCACGTTTTCTTAGGCATAAATACCGGAGTAAGCTTGTAAATAATCTTCTGGAGTAGGTTTATTTTGCAGACAATTTAAGCCATCCTACGATTAGGGGTGGGCGTTCGGGTACCCGTTCGGATTCGGATCGGGTATTTCGGATTTTCGAGTATTTCGGTATAGAAATATAGAATCCGTTCGGGTATTTCTGTACTTCGGATCGGGTTCGAATATTTTTACTTCGGGTTTGGTTATTTCGGATCGGGTTCGGATATTGAAAAAAAAAATTAAATTTTTCATTTCTCAAATTTCTTGTATTTAAAAATATAACTTTCACTTAACTAACTTTTTATTTTTAATAGATTGAATGGTTAATAGATTTGGACATAACATTTTGAAACTAAAAAATACGTTAATTTGGTTATTTTTTAAAATTTTGGATGTAACTTTTTGTTAATTCTTGAAATAAAAAGTTTGACATGCATTTTAATTGAGTAGCAAATCATTTTCTCCGTAATTCTATGTATATTATACGAACTTAAAGTATGTGTAGTATCAATATAAATATCTTATATAAAATGAGAGATGTAAACTATAAATATTATACATATGTTCGGTTATCTTCGGATATCCATTCGGGTTCGAATATCAAATCTCTTCTAATTCAATACCCGTTCGGATATTTTGCTACTTCGGTTCGGATTTCGGTTCAAGTTTTTCGGATCGGGTTCGGGTGCGGCTTCGGATATCGGGTAAAGTGTTTTTTTTTTCTTTTCCCACCCTAAGAAACAAATTCGTCGAACAAATAGAACAATCATAAGGATGATGGGACCAATTGGCAACAAATGTTGCTGTAGATTTATAGATGTAAAAAAATTGGATGTTGTCATCATTCAAGGTTGTGAGTACTAATTGAAACATTGATAAAAAAAAACAGTTTAAGTAAAATATATATAGCCTTTCAAATTAATAAAAGTTTGATACTCAATTATAACCTAATTAACAATTAGGTGATAATGAGATCGTACGTTACTCTCTAGCATACTCAAAATGGTTCAGTCAAATATAATCAATGAATGCCGTTGCGGAAATATATTACAACTGACCGGTTGAGTACAAACTACTTACACCAATGAGAATAACCATAACTAGAGAAGAAAAAACATGATCATACGGAATCATCTTTACCGTTTAACGAAAAGAAAAAATTAAAATTAAAAGAACCATTAATCGACAGGTATTGGAACTATGTAATTCAAAAGGTTGAGAGTTGACCATGATATATTATACGATCTCTTGACCATCTTACAAGAAATTAAGTTACGTTCAGACGTATGTATACACATACATTGATACATAATACAATTGTGTTGTTATATTAAGAAACCAACAGTAATGTACATACATGATACGTATAACGATATAGTCTAGCTAACCATATTCTTACGTACGCCTTAAAAAGAAGATATATTCAGTTCCCTCCTTCAATATAAAAACCTAAGGTGCTTGTCTTCTGTTGTATATATATAAGACACAATATACAACATAGCTGCACAATTCGTCCATATAAATTTGTTCACACTCGAATGACGAAAGGTAACATGTCGCAGTTCCTCTATTCTCTAACGCTCGTCTTCGTTTTCCTCACATCAACAAACATCCAAATGACAGCAGCCACTCCATCATCCTACTCCCAAAACCACAAAATGTTCGTGAAAACGGCATGCAATTCGACAACATACCCTGACAAATGCTACAAGTCTTTATCCACATACTCCACGGCCATCAAATCTGACCCGATCAAGCTGTGCACCACAGCCCTTAAACTCAACGTGAAATCCGCAAAAGAAGCGACTTCTGTCGTCGCTAAGCTTCTCAAAAAGTCCCAGAAATCCGCGGCCGGGCGGAAGAGTAAAATGGTACCGGAGACGCTGATCCTCAAGGACTGCCTTGAGGAGATGGAGGACACAGTTGTTGAGCTCAAGCAAGCGATTACAGAAATGAAGACTCTACGAGCTGGTGACTCTATAGCTGAGCATATAACGAACGTTAGGACTTGGGTGAGCTCGGCGTTGACCGACGAAGGGACTTGTAAGGACGGGTTCGAAGAGGTGAAAGTGAATAAAGAAACTAAGAAGACGGTGACGAAGGTTGTCCAGGAACTTGCAACAACGACTAGTAATACTTTGGCGCTTATTACTAATTTAAGTTACTAGCGTACAATTGGAATATATTAAGATTATTGTTAATGAATTATTAAGACCCTTTCCATGTGCATGTTGCTTCTGTTTTCTTCACGCCAAAATGGATGCGATAAATTTCTTGTATTTACCATATAAAATTGTATGTTAGAGTTGATTTGATTATGCCAAACTATATGTATTATACATAGCTTTTTAAAAATATTACGAAAGAAATTCTTCCACAATATATTAAAAAATATATATATCCACAACATGTACGGATCGGACGAGCAGCTCAAAACCCTTCCTAAACAGCATTTGAACATAGAGAACAAGCCATGTTTACAATTGGACATCCACTGCAGGTTTTAAATGGATATCCGGTGATTAAAAGTTAAAAAAAAAAAAGATGAGCATGCTATTGCATCCACAATTTAATTATTCAACATACTAGATCTTTTCTCCGCGCTACGCGTGGATAATATATTTAAATTTGTTACATTTATCATTTTTATTTGTATGTTAATTTTTGTATATTAAATTATATATAACTAATTTTTAAATTTGATTTTTTTATATTTTTAGTTTGAAGTAAATATTTCTATTATATGTAACACAATTAACTAATAAAATATGAAGAATCAAGTCCGAGATTTTAGAGTTATGTAAAAAAAATATAATTATGTATAGAACATAAATTATCTTAGTTTAAAAGATCGGAATCTCATCTCGAATAAATTCACGAAAAGAAAAAGTACTACAATAACGTACTTAAAATATAAAACCTCTTTTTCAAAAAAACGAACTTAATAATATTTTTTTACATGTAATAGTTGAAAACTGACAATTGAATATCGATCTAGAATATTATTTTAATATATATAATGGAAAAATATTAATTGTAATAAACAAATTTTAAATTTTGTAGTATTACATGAATTAGAAGTCTTTAAAATCTATTTTATTAACATAATATATTTATTATTTATTTATTATTTTGACGTTACAAAATATTGCTTTAGTTTTATTTGTATATTAATTTTTTTAATAATTTAGTTTCTTTTTAAGTAATTTTAAAATTATCAAGAATATAATATATTTAAAATTATTTATTTAAATATATCCAAATATGATGTCTCATTTTTATGTGTGTTTGCGTTGAGCATATTTAATTTGTAGCTTGTATATTTAATAACATCTTGTTGCCTGCCGTTCTATGGTTTTGATAAATGTGTTGTCATTTCATTTTTATTACTACTAACATAATTTTTTAGTGATCAGTGATAATGTATTTTTAAAGTTATGTATTATATTTTATCATATATTTTCTAACTCTTCATGCTGGCACTTTTTTAGAATCATTTTAATTAGATAATAGGTTTAAAGATGTAAATAAAACCGTATATGTTGTAAATTTAGACTTTTTAGTGTAACTGAGCAGTAGCACTATCAATTATGGAAATTATATTATGATTATATTTTACTAAATCTTTCTTTCTATATATATTTTTTATTTTATTTTGTAATTTTACAATTTTATTGTCTTATTCTTTAATTGCAGAGAATTGATATTTCCAATTTTTGTTTCATACACTACAAGAAAACACATGCTTAATACGAAATTTAACGAGGAAAAACAATCCTCGTAAATTTACGTCGAGTTTACGAGGAATTTAAGTGAAAAACTAAAGTCATCATTATTTCCTCGTAACGTAACGACAAAAGTGTTTCGTCGTAAAGTGGATGTAATTTTACGAGTATTTTACGAGGAAAAACTATTTCCTCGTAAATACGACGTAAACTTTGCGTGTTATTTACGAAGGAATAGTTTACGTGTATTTAGCGAGAAATTTTTTGAATCCACCAACTTTGTAGGTGTTACACGTTTTTTTTTGCCACCTAATTAATTTTCGTCGTAAATTCATAGGAAACTTGCAACTACCAGATTCGAAATCTCCTATAAATATGGATGTTTAAACATCATTTTCAACACACCAACAACAAAAAACGTGAAAGAAAAAAAAATGGCTGGCTCCGGGACTATTTACGAGTTGCGGAAGTGGATGTATATGCATAGAGATGCTAACCTTGCGGGTCTGGAGACATTTATGCATCAAGCAGATTCAACACGGCTCGCCCAAGAAAGTGGTAAGATGTTCTGTCCTTGTCGGAAATGCAACAATTCGAAACTGGCAAACCGTGAAAATGTTTGGAAGCATTTAATAAATAGAGGTTTCACGGCAAATTACTATATCTGGTTTCAACATGGAGAAGGTTTTAATTATGATCAGAACGAAGCTAGTAGTAGTAATAGCAAATTTT
>NC_027749.1:14008380-14008662 GCF_000695525.1 Brassica oleracea var. oleracea | reverse complement strand
GGTGATAATCAGCAGGCTGGTGTAGCTGCAAGACAACAGGCTGGAGACTATGGCATGCCTAGGATGACGCTTGCACATTATGATACACCAGATGCATTCTATGCCGATCGTTCTGGGATTCGCCCACCTCCCATTGAGAGAAGAGACTTTGAGATCAAGACTGGACTCATTAATTTGGTGGAGAAAAATCCGTTTCATGGAAACCCATCTGAGGACCCGATGTATCACTTGGAGAATTTTGAGCGAGTCTGTGACACCAGCAGACATAATGGAGTTCCTCAA
>NC_027749.1:14008114-14008280 GCF_000695525.1 Brassica oleracea var. oleracea | reverse complement strand
CCAGAGTTAGAAAATAGACTGGCAGTCGGGAACTACGAGAGTCTCACTGAGCTAATGGAAAACGCTGTGAATGTGGAGATTGGATTGGAAGCTGAGAAGGCGGCAACTAAGAAATCCAAGCAGCATCAAGAAGGAAAGTATGGTGGAAACCAAAGATATTTTAAGG
>NC_027749.1:14005761-14007943 GCF_000695525.1 Brassica oleracea var. oleracea | reverse complement strand
GAGAAATGCTTTAACTGTGGCAAGATAGGCCATAAGTCAAGTGAATGCTACGGGAAAAAACCTGGATCCTTTCAGTCAAACTCCTACAATCCTACATGTTTCACGTGTGGAAAGAAAGGGCACATCTCTACCCAGTACAGCGTCAACCGTCGTATCCCAGCTACGCCAATCACTGTCCATCCACCTCCAGCTCCACCTGCAATTGCACCAGCGCCAAAAAGGCAAGCTATAGGAGGTAGAGTTTACGCTTTAGAACTAGAGGATACTAAACCTCCAGGCCCATCTAAGGGTCCCATCACAGGTATTTGGGTTCTTTAACCTTACTAATTTGACTTTGTGTTGTGTGATTGCTTGTGATGGATTGGTTAATTTATGTTGGATAATTATTATGTTGTTGATATATATTGATGTTGTGGCAGGAACTTTACATGTTGCGGGGCGTCCCACACATGTATTGTTCGACTCTGGGTTCATTTGTAATTGACAGGATGGATGTGGCTGTGATGACTCCAAGAGACCAAACCCTCAAGGCAAGAGAATGCATCAGAATAGTTCCGTTAGTCATTTGCGAGAAGATGTTCTTGGAAGATTTGTTGGTGGTCCCTTAAAAGGATATGAAGTTATCTTGGGCATGGATTGGTTATCAGGCTATCGGGCACAATTAGATTGTGGAAAAGGTCGTATTTCGTTCAAGGAGAACGGGCAACGGCACATAGTATTCTACGGGATCTACGGGATCAGTCCAAGCAAGTCTGTGTCTTTAGTAGCTGCCTTGAGAGTGGAAGATTTGCTTAAGGATGGAGAAGCATATCTGGTAACAATATCTGCTAGTGAAGGGCCCACTAGAAATGGAGTTGAAATTACGGATATTACGGTAGTACAAGAGTTCGAGGATGTGTTTGCAGCGTTAAAAGAGTTACCTCCACCTCGGAGTAACCCTTTCACAATTAACTTGGAACCTGGAGCCGATAGCAAAGGCTCCTTACCGTATGGCACCCGCAAAGTTAGCAAAGTTGAAGAAACAACTTGAAAATTTAATGGAGAAAGGTTTCATAAGACCTAGCTCTTCTCCATGGGGAGCTTCGGTCTTATTTGTCAAGAAGAAGGATGGTAGCATGCGACTTTGCATTGATTATCGAGGAATCAACAATATCACCATCAAAGATAAGTATCCTCTTCCGAGGATAGACGAGTTGTTGGATCAGCTAAGGGGAGCAAGTTGGTTTTCGAAGATCGACTTGGCGTCGGGCTATCATCAGATTCCAATATCAGAAGGTGATGTCATGAAGACTGCGTTTAGAACTCGTTATGGACAATACGAGTTCGTAGTAATGCCTTTTGGACTTACTAACGCACCGGCGGCCTTCATGAGATTGATGAATGAAGTCTTCCACGATTATCTCGACAAGTTCGTGATAATCTTCATCGATGACATTTTAATATATTCCAAGACAGAGGTCGAGCACAAAGCACACTTGAAGCTAGTGTTGGAACGGTTAAGAAACCAGAAGCTATCAAGAAGCTCCAAATGAAAGTGGCTATCATGTGGGGATAGATGATACACTATTACTTAATGGGAGGATATCAGTACCACTGGGAGAAGGGCTACGAGATGAGATTTTGAAGTCGGCGCATCACTCGTTACTCAATATCCATCCCGGGAGTACGAAAATGTATCGAGATATCCGAAGGTATTGCCATTGGCCAGGAATGAAGAAATCAGTGGCGCGATGGGTGGCTCAATGTCAAACTTCTCAACAAGTCAAAGTCGAGCATCAGATTCCAGGAGGATTGTTACAAAGCTTACCAGTACCTCAGTGGAAATGGGATTCCATATCCATGGATTTCATCACTGGGTTACCCCCGGCTCGAGGTAGATAAAATAACGCAATATGGATGATTGTCGACAGACTGACGAAGATGGCGCACTTGTTACCGATGAAGGAAACCGATAAGGTAGAAGTATTGACAGAGATGTATGTGGACCAAATTGTGAGGTTGCATGGTGTGCCAACAAATATTATCTCCGATCGAGATCCTAGATTCACCTCAAATATTTGGAAGGCGTTACAAGAAGTAGTGGGAACTAAGTTATTCATAAGCACCGCAAGACGGACGGTCAAACCGAAAGAACCATTCGCACCATAGAGGATATGATGCGGATGTGTATATTGGATTGGGC
>NC_027749.1:14004092-14005673 GCF_000695525.1 Brassica oleracea var. oleracea | reverse complement strand
ATGCAAAACACCTTTATGCTGGACCGAAGTTGGAGAAAGAAGAGAGTTTGGACCCGAAATTGTAGAAGAGACGATGAAAAAGTTGGAGATCATTCGGACTAATATGAAGAAAGCACAGGATAGACAAAAGAAGTACGCTGATCAATCAAGGAGAGAAATGGTGTTCAGTATTGGTGATTGAGTTTATCTGAAAGTGTCAGCTCAAAAAGGAAAGGACCGATTCAGGAAGGTCGGCAAACTAGCGGTGAGATTCATTGGGCCTTACCAGATTATACAACGAATCGGAGAGGTAGCTTATCGGCTCAACCTACCTGAAGAGATGCAAATACATCCGGTATTTCACGTATCAATGCTGCGGAAACATGTTCATGATCCCAGCGCTATTGAGAAAGAGCAAATCGAAAACCTGCAAACAAACCTCATTTATCCAGAGGTACCAATCCGAATAGGTGAACGTCGGATACGAAGATTGAAAAATTGAGAAATTCCTGAAGTCCAAGTTTTCTGGAGTAAGCGGAACCGTGTAGTTGTGACCTGAGAGGATGAATCAAGATTCAAAGCGTTGCATCCAAAGTTCTTCCACGAAGATGCAGTGATGGAAGAAGGGGGATCACCAGATCTTTAGAGAATTCGGGGACGAATTTTAATTGGGGGAGGAGGATGTAATACCCCGTCTTAAAAAAAAAAAAAAAACCCTAATTTCGGTTTTATGGAAATTCTTGGGGAAGCCGAAGGCTCGGGAAATTTTTATCCTCAAGGTTAAGGTTATTCTGGATTCTATTAAAAATATTGAGCTCATCAGAACGGGAGCGGAAGAATATTCAGGATTGATCGCGGGACGAAAATTCACCAAAAGGGCCGAAATCGCGCAAATCGACCGAGAAGCTCGAGGTGGCTAGATCTAAGGGATCAGGACGTGGTCTAAACCATTAAACCTGCTGAGTGTCAACACAAGAAGGAGGTGTATACGTGCATGAAGCAGTTCCATGCAGCTCGCCACACAGAAGCACGAGGTGTCGCAGTACCTGTGATCTGGGCATGCGAACCGACATGCAAAGGCCCATGTGTCGCGATGCATGAACACCAGACATGCTGAAGGGCAAGTGGACGTGGAGGTATCTTATGGCATGGCCAGTAGGCATGTAACAGGGCATGTGGATGCCCATGTATCGCCACGCATGCGACCGGAAGCATGCGAGACGACACACATGCGATCGGGTGGCATGTTCTTATTGGCCGGCAACTTTTATATATACCCAGCCACCCTTCACCATTTTTACTCATCTCATTCCATAGAAACCAAAGCAAAACGTGGCTAGAGAGAGAGAGAGAAAAAGAAGTGAGGTGCTTTAGAAGTATAGACATTTCCAAAGACCGATAAACTGCCGGGAAATTCTGAAAGACTGTCAAGAAGTGAAAGAAGTTTTTTCAGAGTTCTGATCAGTCCAGACCAGTCCACTCAAGACATCGACGTTGGGTTTTGGGATTTAACATCACGGTACCAAGACGAAGATTTGGAGGGGATAAAAGGGGTTTGGTCAACATCCGGAATCAAAGAGTCGAGCCACATCGCTTAATCAC
>NC_027749.1:13996232-14003533 GCF_000695525.1 Brassica oleracea var. oleracea | reverse complement strand
GAGCTGGTGTAGATTGGACATCTTTTGCTAAAGACTCGTTTTCAAGATATATAAATGTATGTTTTACTTTCGACTGCGTCCATGGACCATATGTATAATATTTTGAGCTTGTGAACTTCATGTTTTATATATATGGAATAAAGTATGTTTCATTTCGTGACCTGTTGAATCTGATATTAGGTTAGTCCAACCTAACACAACTCTATGATTTGGTACGGGTTGCAAAGCCTTAGGCCGAAGATTAGAGGAAACGAGTTTTGAATGGATATTCTGGGTTACAGAATTATGTTTGTGACTTGGAAAGTCTATTCTCAACCCGTCGTAACACTTTCGGACTTGGCAGAGGAAGGTCGTTCGGGCATGTTCTTGTTTGATTGTTGTCCGGCTGACTGACCGATGTCTAAAATGGTTCGGGGGTGTTACATCACTAATATTAAAATTTAATATATGGTGTTTGCAAGTTTGAGAAGAAGCTTTGAAAAAAAAAATGTTATGTTTCGCCTATCACGTTATAGTAGTTATGGACTTAGGGGTTTAACACATAAAATCGAAAAAAAAAGTGGATCAATAACATATTATAAGCAAAACAATAACTATGTGAAATAAAAAAAAGTATAGCTCATTTAAATTCCGAAAACATAGTTGCATAAAAGAAATTGAAGGTTATTTGACCCTCTAAATTGTAAAGGTTGTTCCAGATGTGATCAGCACGTGAGACTTGTTGGTGGTTTGTTCCTGGAAGTTTCTTCCCATCTTCAAGGTCGTCTAATGCAGAGCTCTCATGGCGGCAAAGGTGGTGACACTCGCATGCTTATATTGCTTGCTCGAGAAGACTAATACACTAGCCGAGACGATTTACAGTGATTCAGTCTCTTCGAAACAGAGATCACCTCATCGAGCAGTAACAAAACCGAATACGACACATTTATCTAGAAATAGATTTTCAACGTCCTATTTCAGCAATGAGAGGCGGTTCTCAAGAACGTGAGTGCTCTGCTAAATGCATGAAAGCAGGTATGGAGAAAAGGGTTTTTTCATGGACACAACTTAGGTTCACCCCCTAGGGTGAACCTTTAAATTCACCCCACCCTTTTAGACCAATCAAATTGACACATGGATTATTAATTAAAAAACATTAAATTAAATAAAAATAGCTACAAAAAATAAAAACGTTAATTTTAACGACGTTAACGCTTCCGGCTAAACTCTAAACCCTAAATCTTAAATTCTAAATCTTATACCCTAAATTCTAAACTCAAATCCAAACCCCTAAACCCAAACTCTATATCCTAAACCCTAATCCTAGATCCTAAACCCAAATTATATACCCTAAACCCAAAAACTAGACTATAAACCTAAACTCTATACCCTAAACCCAAGTCGTAGACCCTAAACCCAAACCGTAAATCTTAAACCCAAATTATATACCCTAAACCCACCTTAACCATAAGTCCAAACGGTAAATCCTAAACCCAAACCGTAAATCCTAAACCCAAAACCTATAACTAAACCCTAATCCTAGACCGAAAACCCAAACGGTAAACCCTAAACTGAAACCCCAAACTTAGATGCTATAGGGTTTGGTTAAGGTTTACAGTTTGAGTTTAGGGTCTAAGACTTGGGTTTAGGGTATAGGATTTCGGTTTATAGTCTATTTTTTGGGTTTAAGGTATATAATTTGGGTTTAGGGTCTAGGATTAGGGTTTAGGGTATAGGGTTTGGGTTTAGGGGTTTGAATTTGGGTTTAGAATCTAGGGTATAGGGTTTAGAATTTAAGATTTAGGGTTTAGGGTTTCGCTGGAAGCGTTAACGTCGTTAAAATTAGCGTTTTTATTTTTTGTAACTATTTTTTATTAATTTAATGTTTTTGAATTAATAATCTATGCGTCACTTTGAATGGTCCTAAAGGGTGGGGTGAATTTAAAGGTTCACCCTAGGGGGTGAACTTAAGTTCTGTCCTTTTTTCATTAACACTAGGCATCATACTAAAGTTCTTTTAAAGGAATGTTAGTGTGAATGCATTAAATCCACAGTTTTGGTGAGGAACGTTCTCTGCGTGACACCTAAGCGTTTTACTAAATAAAAGCTTCTCGTGAAGCCATGTCACCACGTCACATTCATTGCCAATAAACTTTTAAGGTAAGTTTTAAAAGTGATTCTCCTTTAATATATAGGGGATGTAATCCAAATAAAAGACAAAAGAAAGCGGTTGTAACTTTGATTGGAAAGGCACCAGACTTAGGGATATTTGCGAAGACCAGTCAAAAACCTATGGATTTAATAAAGAACCGTTCTTGAACTCCAATGACATATTCAAATCATTCAACTTTCATTGCAGAGATTATATGTGTTTAGATCCTAGAATTCCATATTTCTTTGCAAATTCAACAGTTCGGACAAGCAATGAGAATGAGTTTGATAAGTTCACAAAATCCCTAAACCAAATTTCTTTATAGATATGCATTTTGCTCATCAAAGATTAATTCAAGAAATCAATAACACTTTCATGTTTGTCAACTAACCTAAGATCTAAATTCCAGGGGATTAATCTAGAACTAGCATTAATTCGATTCAGATGAAGAAGTATAAGATTACCCTAACAATTCTATCAAGTCTAACAATTAATCCTTAATCATTGAAAATCATAAATCTAACAAGTGAATTAGTAAGACATAATAGCAGAAATAAAAATCATAGTGTGAATAAATTGCATTAAGAAATTAAAAAGAGAAGTAAAGGATTTTGAAATCTTCTATCTACAAGGTGAGTTCTGATTTTTCTCTCCATATCTTACAATCTCCCCAACTCTCTCAAAATATGAATGATGATACAATAACTCTAAAAACTTAATTAAAGTCTAAAACACGAAAAATACTTGATTGCAAATAGTGGAAAACTTTGGGAGATTCTTCAATTTCTTGAAATTTTTTAAAAGCACATGGAGATTTCTATACACGATGGGTGTCGACCAACACCAAGGGCTGCTGTCGATTGAGACCATGTCCAAAAAAGTTTTTCAATTTGATGTTTTCAGCTCCAATTCTTCTTAGGCTCTAAAATGCTCCAAAAGCTTTATTCTTGTCTAAAACGTACATGAACCTACAAAGACTCATAGAAACTCCAAAAAAAATATTTCTAGTTATGTTTCAACTTTAAGATTATTGCTAGTTTTCATGTCTCGTTAGATTAGGATTGTATTATGTTGGTGTTATTAAAGGAGAACGTAATGTTCTTATTAGACTTGGTTTTTGATTTAATAAGCAAAAAAGTTTCTTCTCTAACAAATCGCCCCACAATTCTATTTCTCTATTGAGCTATACGAAATCGAGTCGTTGAAGAACTTAATCAGAGTTTGGTTACAGATTATTTGATTATCTCAATACGCTGCTGCGACATTCTCTCACATTGGTTTTCTTCTTTTTGTAACCCGATTGAGGTGATCGGTGATGAGCGATGTCATGTCGGAGGTGTTTTCTGGTTATCTATCTATTTTGAGGATGGAAAGATCCTAACTGGACGACTCGTTAACACTACGAACCAGGTTAACTCGCATGTGTTTTTCTATTCAAGCTAAGTTCATGATTGTTAAGTCTATCAATGGTGACCGAAGAAGTTTGATTTTCAACAAAGAAAGTTTTGAAAGAGAAAAGCTAAGTTCAATGTAGCTTGTTTTATAATTATTTTGTAGGGAAATTTTATTCAGTTTAATTATCTCTTAAGAGTCAATTTTCTTTTTGACTATCATATTTCTGATACTGATACACTACTGCATCTAATCTTTATTCATGGCATTGACTATCAGATTTCTGCGACGAGCTAAATTTTACTAGAAATGTTATCACTTTCAACATAGATATAAATTTATTAGATATGTTAGGGCTAGGATGTTGTAGTAGGTAAAAGATGAGAGAAGGGATTGAAATCTAGGTTTTCTGTTTAATAGTTTTGGTTAATGGTTTTAATTTAGTTCTTTTAACTTCTGATGATTAACTCGTCCACATTACCTTTCTTAATGGTTAAAAGATCTCCAAAGTTACTCTATATTCACATTTAATTTTTGGATAAAAATATTTCCGATTCATAACACGGGATTAAAAATACAATAAATCCTCACGGATTTAAGTCTTGACCACGACTCTCAAGTTTTTGTAAAGTATGTTTTCGTCGCTAACCAACAAAAATTATTATTCAAAATCTAACTATTTTACCTAATTAGCTAGAGTAACTGCATATTTTATGTATAAATGCCATTATATCCTCCTAATCAACAAACGGAACCTACTAAAATATATATTAAAATAAATATTTAAATAATTATAATTATTTTATCGTTCTTATTCTTCGTCACATATTTACATTTAGGTACGTGATCAAGAGACAAAGCTAGGAAAATATAATTCTTCTCCTTTATTATTCTATCAATTTCATTGTCAGTACGTCTCAATCACCTTCGCATCTATAATCAACACCACCATCACCACTGATTGTTTAACTGTCGTCATCATATTTTCTTCCACCAACGTTGCAACCCATCTTCTCCTCATTTTCTCCCACCATCTCTTCTTCTTTTCCATCTACTGTATTAACAACAAAATTTCTTCTTCAACCAACTCTAGATACACCTTCTATTCTATCGCCTCGTCGTTAAATCTGCCACTGAAAGAAAATAAATAAATATATGCATTATCATGGTACCTGCAAAATACAAAAGCCGAAATAGATTCATTAGGAGTCTGAATAAGTAAACATGACCTAAAGGAAGTCATTAACAATTTCATGTAAACAGACATAAAAACATGAATAAACTAAAGCTAGCTTATGTAAACTCATGTAAGCAGACATGAAAAAATGAACATGGAATGTCTATTAATCATGAATCTATGATAGTTAGAGTCAATCGATACATGAAACAAAGTACTGCAATGGTATGTGGTAGCTTCAGCTTCGGGAGAAAAGAGGAACCCAAAACTACATTCATATAAAAAAACCTGCTTCATATCTTCTTCGTAATCACCAACAGTAAAGTTGATATCAGAATCAACACCTCTAAATTTGATAGCAGCTGGATCAAAAGCTCTACGTATACATTAAAAAAAAATAAAAAAAAAAAACTCAAAGACAAAGTTGATTAATATACAAAACCAAATCCCAAAGAATGATGTAGAGGTACCTAGCAGGCGCATGAGCAGTGTCAAAACCACCTATAAATTGAAATGAAGAAGAGAGTTAAAGATGAAATCAACAACACTTGTTGTCGTTCTATCAACAATCACTTAAAATTATTAATCTTACCTAAATGAACTTGTTTCCCACAATCTCTGCATTTAAAAATAAAATAAAAAGGAGTTCTTGATTTGATCTAAAAAAGTACAAAATAAAAGTTGAGAAAAATGAGTGTCACCAAATATGAGATTCCCATATACTGCGAGCATCTTGACCTTGGTCCTCTCCGGCTCTTTCTCACCTGAGCCGGCGCCGGTCCCGGAGACACCAATCTCGTGTCGAAAGAGAGATCCATCCAGCTTCTGGAGCTCGAACCTCGTAGGTGACTACAGTCTCTAGCCACGGGGAAAACTCTTTAGTAACGCCGGAGATGGAAGTGGTGCTTTCGTCCCCCCCCTCCTCCGACTTTTAATATATCGAAGCTGAGAGTGAAGGTGACATATTTATACCCAAAAGCTCACCGTCTTGCCGACGCAAGCAACACATTAAAGAACACAGCGTGGGCGTCTGAGTTAGTGGGATTTAACACGATGAAACCATAACGCACTCCGTTACAGAAATCGCGAAGAAGCTCTAAAGTCACTGTCGCCGTTGAACGTAGAAGAGAGAAGACTCCAAAACATGTCTCAGCTTCATCAGATTAGGGTTAGCTTCACGGGACTCTGGGACGAAATCACAGTACGAACTTAAGCCAAATCTATCTAAAAATGTGTATGGTTAAAAGCCCACAGGATCTCCAAATAAATGAAAAGCTGCACTTTGAAGGACGGGGCAGGTGTCGCATCCAAGAACTCCGACTTAGTGACGTGTAATCTGACGTTGCAGCCTCTTGAGTGATTAAATTCTATTTTATAATAATAGATTTATTTTGTTTCATTACATTTGCTAATTAATTATAAGTCATATATTATGTTTCAAATTACAATTTAAATTTTATGTACTATATGTTTTCATGTTTATGAATATTTGTAATTTTTAACGAAAGAAAGTTGGGACATTTATTATTAAATGGTGGTATCATCAAAAACAAAAAAAGAAACCAACTAGCTCAATACTTTGTGTTTTGAGGATATACCAACGTTTTGGTTTGCAACAAGAAACTAAGATGTAACTAAGTCCGAAAATTCTGCTTCTCTCAACTATAACTGCGTGATGTTAATTTAAGGGATCCATCTGGATGAAGCTGCAAATCGATATTTGTTTAGTAAACCAAATGCAACAGCTAGATAGATCATCTGAACGCTTCTCAAAAACTCAGCTGGAAATTTATAAAAATAAAAATTCTATACGAAATGTATTTGATTCAGTCCAAAATGATAAATATAAAGTTCTCTAAACTTAAGATGATCTTATTTAAATTTAAAACCATGAAATTAATTTATTTTCAAAACAATAAATTCACATTTTTCGTCAAAACTGTAAATCACACATCCAACAAAATTAACATTTTCCACTAAAACTATAAAAAAATTATGTTTTGTGTCAAAACCGTGAAATCCCATTTTTCGCTGAAAAAATACATTTTACTACTAAACAAATATGTGGCAAATATCTCCTCTAAAAACAAATAATCATGCCAAAATCACAAAACTGATTTTTCCACCAAAATTTCAATAATCATGCTAAATTCACATTTCTGTTCGTTCGCGGTTGACCCAATAATCCGCCGACACGAGAAGTTGTTCAGTTCAGTCTCTGGTTTGTGTTTAAAAACATTGATGTTAAGAAACATTGATGTTAAATGACTGGGAGCAAAGTGATTTGCACCGACATAGTAAAGTCACTACAAGAAAACAGCGGTATTCTGACGGACATTCCGACGGAAAATGAAATACTCGGAATATACCGACGGAATTCCGAGGAATTATTAATCCGTCGGAATATTCTTATGGAATACCGAGGAAAAACGTATTCCTCGAAAAAAACTAATGAATTCCGAGGATATATTATAGCCGTTAGAGAGCCGTTGGGGGATTTTAAAAATTCCGAGGAAATTCCGACGAACTAGCCGTTTCCGTCGGAATTTCGTCAGAATTTCCTCGGTCTGTCGGCACGATTTCAACTATAAATACAAGCAC
>NC_027749.1:13995712-13996132 GCF_000695525.1 Brassica oleracea var. oleracea | reverse complement strand
ATGATCGCATATCTTTGTTGGAGATCCAGATGGCGGCTCAACAGGCGTGCTATGAGGCACAGAGGAGGTTGAACCAGCGAATGATGGAGATGATGCAGAGGATGTACCCGAACGAGGTGTTCCCGGACGTGTCAGACCTGTAGTTTCTTTTTTTTCTAAAACTCGGAATGTTTTATTTTTATTTGTACAACTTTGAATATTAACTAATATGATTTCAATTTTAATTTTAATTTATATTTTCGAATTTAAATTTATCAAATTTTATTTTTTGAAAAAAAAATAATTTTTTTAAAATTCCGTGGAAATGAACCCTCGGAATATACCGAGGGACTAGTTCCTCGGAATTTTCCGAGGGTTCAAATTCCGAGAAAATGAACCCTCGGAATATACCGAGGGACATTTTCCTCGGAATATACCGAT
>NC_027749.1:13995220-13995447 GCF_000695525.1 Brassica oleracea var. oleracea | reverse complement strand
GGAATTTCTGAGGAGTTATTTCCGAGGACTTGTTTCGTCGGTATGTCGTCGGAATAACGTTATTCCGACGACATACCGACGATTTTTTCCCTCAATATGTCGCTGTTATTTAAACGTTTTGCGGTTAGAATAACACTTATATAACCCTTATTAAGTGTCTTAGACTGATTATGAAGTCAAAAATTTGTTTCTTACCCTATAATAAACACTTTTCTGATTGTATGAAC
>NC_027749.1:13994465-13994985 GCF_000695525.1 Brassica oleracea var. oleracea | reverse complement strand
CGGTTTGAATAACACTTATATAACCCTTATTAAGTGTCTTAGACTGATTATGAAGTCAAAAATTTGTTCCTTACCCTATAATAAACACTTTTCCGATTGTATGAACGAAATCCCCACAACATAAGAGAAACACTTATACACTTTAATGAACGGTAAAGGGAATACTTACAATTCGTTTTGAAATTTTGTTATTTCATGGTTTATGATCATCTATACAAAGAATCCTCAATGGTATGCATTACAATTGTATAAGAAATGAAATACGGCAAAAAAAATCGATGTTTAGAAACCCCAAGCACTAGTTCCTCGGAATAGTCCGACGGAATTCCGACGAATATTTATGTATCCGTCGGAATTTTCTCGGAATATTTTCATTTAACTGGGCAAATATTTCGCGAATATTGAAATCGGAATTCCGAAGAAATTCCGACGGAAACTATCCGTCGGACCCTAGGTTTTATAACCACGAGCCGCTTCTTCTTCCCCATTTCTCTCTTCTTCCTCTCCGGCTCCTCTCCCT
>NC_027749.1:13992662-13992983 GCF_000695525.1 Brassica oleracea var. oleracea | reverse complement strand
ATGTTTTTTTCAAGGCGGAAGAAAATGATGGCGAGCCGGTTGATGATCTCGCCCTAATGAAGAGGGCGTATACAAACAAGAAGACCGGCCAGATTGATTACGGGCTTGTGAGGGAAGTGGTCAGCCTGGTCCAAACTCAGGTGCAAGACGAAGTGTCTCAGCTTCAAACCGAGGATGACGATTTGACGGCTTCGACCAACTTGTCCCGGTTTCGAATCAACGAAATCGTTGAATCGGTAAGTTTTTTTTTTTAAAGTTCAATTCATTTATTTCTTGATTTTTATTTTATCATCTTTTTATATTATTTAAATTTGGCTATTT
>NC_027749.1:13981658-13992392 GCF_000695525.1 Brassica oleracea var. oleracea | reverse complement strand
CGGAATTTTCATCGGGAAATTCCGAGGAAATGAACCCTCGGAAAATTCCGAGGAACAAGCCCCTCGGTATATTCCGAGGAATGAGTCCCTCGGTATATTCCGAGGAACATGTCCCTCGGTATATTCCGAGGGTTCATTTCCTCGGAATTTCCCGATGAAAATTCCGAGGAACATTTCGTCGGAACTTCCGAGGTAAATTCCGAGGACGTTCTCCCTCGGTATATTCCGAGGAGCTTCCCGACGAACTGGTGGTCCTCGGAGTTTCTTCGGAAATTTGTTTCCTCGGAATTCCGTCGGAAAAGGAAAAACCCTATCAAAGAGAAACTATATTGGGGCGACCTTTTCGGTTCTCTCAAAAATTGCACCGTCGACTTGGCCATTGAAATGTTGAAGAAACGGAAAGTAAAAGACCGACAAAGTCGACTGAAATACGCATGCTTGGCTATAACCTCGTTTGTACTACTCCCAACATCACACTTTCCTAGAATCTTACCAAACCACGTCGAGATGATACGAGATTTAGATGAATTCATGGCGTACCCGTGGGGGAGGGTAGCCTTCGAGATGCTTGTTCAAGGCATTAGGTCTAAGGATGAAATCCTGCTCTCGCAAGCAAGCGTGGCCATGAGAGGATTTGTCGATGCTATACAACTTGTTTTCGTAGCGGCTGTGCCCCAGCTCAAAGAGGTTGTTCCGAATAACGAACCTGCAGTTTTGGTTGAGTCTGATAGCGAGTCAGAAAATGGGTCGCAGGAGACTGGAAGACCTCAGGTGAATCCACAGGAGTTAGCAACGCCACAGAAACCCATTCGTTATTGTGTGAATCCTGGGCACGCCAGAGAACTAGATGAAGGTTGCCAGGTATGTATTTGACTTGGTATTCTTAGGTAAAGACAGTAACACCTAGGAAGCTTGTGATGTATACTCTGTTCTGGACATTCCACATAAATAGACTTAGTTCATGATAACCTCTCAAAGCCCCGCATGCACCTGTTAACTAATTCGTTTAAAGAGAATAGTAACACTGAATATGGAGTCGTAAATGTTATCATAATTATTAGGTATTTATACAGTTAAGAAAGCCGCTAATGGTATTTGTTAAGTTCCTTCATAAAGTCTTTACTGAACCTAGTATTTTACGTTTTGTTAGGTCGAGGTCATTTCAATGCTACAAGAGCCAACTATGGGGGAAACTGATTTTGGCTGGGATGATGAGGTAGAAGACGACCTTGTTGACAATATGGTACGTCTTATCGAGGAGAAACATATATTTAAGAAGTCCATGTTCGTGGGTGGGACTACAGCGAGTGATCTGTCTCGTATGAAGCTTGAGAAGAAACAAAAAGACAATGAAGCCAAGGAGAAAAAGGAAAGAGAACCGCAGGTCGACCCAACAGAGCCCGAGGTTGTAGAAGCGGTTAACACAAACCATCTTGCCCAAATGGTTGGAGATATTGTCAATCAGAAAATTGAAAATCTTGCTGACAGAATCTCTCAGCAAGGCGACAAAATAGAGGAGAGGCTTGTAAAGGCTATAGAAGAACAACGCCTGAAGATGCAGGGTGAAGTCATTGAAAGCATTTTGGATTTTCTTAGAAAGTCAAACTCCAATGTCGTGTTCGGAGAACAACTCCATTGCGAAGGTCCACAGTTTGGTAAAGACGCCTCTCAAGAAAAGTTTAATGATAATACATCACCTCCCTGGCCTCCTATTGTTCCCCCCCAGCGCTCCCACTGATGAGGCCGACAATGTGATTAATAAGGTGATATCAGATATTGGAAAGTCCACTAGAGCCCAGCAGGTACCTGTCTGAAAACTATATTCACCGTATCTTTTCATTATCTGCTAACATGTTTTATAGCAGGCAATCCTCACCAAAATCCCTAACCAGCCTGTTGGCAACGAAGACGCAGCCGTAGCACGCAAGAAAATGGTTAACATATTCATATGATGGCGCTAAATTTAAATTTCCAGCTTGTACGAGCACTAGCTAACAAAAAACCTTTGTAACATAAGCAGGTGAACAATATGGTAGAGGAGGAAGGGTTACGCAACATCACTGCGCATGGAACCACCACCAGCCCACTTACCAAACATGTGGACGAGTCATCTGGGGATAACCCTGTAAGATATTATTGTTATACTATTTTGTTAAACAATCAATAGTCCGTAACGTTTACACTGGTGACTAAAACTCAGCTTCATATGGATGAGTTAAAACTTCCTGACGAAAATTCCTTTTTACTCATCGAAATTCCATCATTTTCACTCGGACTATCGCAGGAGGAAATGCAAGTGCGAAATGATTATGAAGTTACTCTACCCCCACTGTGCATGGAGGCGATGGACAGCACAACACAGTTCTCGAGGACCCGTACGGCAGTCGTTGCAATAACTTAGTTGTGGTCTCACTAACCTTGATAAACTTTTCAGGACTCTCACGGTTGCAAACGGAATTCGGGTATCAAGCAAGGATTTGTGTAATATCGTAGAAAGGACGCATCAGATGCCGCCAAAGGTACATTCAAATTTTTCAAGTAACGCCGCCGGTGTTATTTATAGTTGTAGCGTATCTAAGCTGTAGTGTACCTGTTAACCACCATCAGATGTTATCTAGCTTATGGTATACCTGTTAACTTATAGTTTACCTGTTAACGTATTGTACACATGGTATCTTGAATATTAGAAACTATAAATAGGCTAATTTCTCTAGATTATATTAACTGATTCGCAATACTATATGACCTGCATAGTAATTTGTAATCTGATGATATTGACGATCTTCTCCCGAACTATTTAGGTCATGGATGCTCTTATGTATTATACAAAACTTGATCTCATGAGAAAGTTTGGCGACTCTGCCCCATGTAAGATAGCCTTGTTTGACACCAACTTCCCCGCCTCGATCGTTAAACAACACGCAAGGCTTACTAAGACTGCTGTGAAAGACCGTTGTAAGATGAGATTTGATGATTCTGCGCTTCAGCTTCTCAGAGTTGACCCTGACTGCGAGATGACTTATGATAGGATATACTTTCCATTCAACATTGACAAATATCATTGGGTTGGTGTCTGTCTTGATATCATGTCAGCTACTCTACATGTCATTGACTGCAACATGAGTCTTCGCAGCGAGAGCCTGATGAAGAAGGATTTGAATCCAGTCGCAAATGTCTTTCCTTACCTAATCAACGCAGTGATAGGAGGTGACTCACGTAACCTACCCAAACCTTTCATTCTTTCTAGGTCCAAGGGTATTCCACAGAATCCAAACCCCAGAGACTCTGCCGTTATGACTGCTCTCCTGATACAAGCTCATGCTTCCAGTGGAGTGGATGGGTGTAAAGAAGTTACCCCGGTTGCTCTGCACTCAGCGTCTAAACAACTCGCGGTGATGGTGTATAGGGCTATATGTCCTGTCTAGATGGTTGGAGTTTACTTAGCCAACTCCTTCCTTTGTGTTTAGTTTGCTAATTATGTTTTTAAAATCCCCGAACTACTGTATTATCCGTAGGACTTGTATGTCCTAAACTGCAAACATCTGTTTTAATATATTATGTTTTTAAGCTATCTATCTAACGGCTAACAAGATATTAGGCCGATATTGTTTCCTCTAGTTTCCTAGGTTATCATCGTTCACAATTTATTTAATATTGCTACCTTGCATTAGATAGCCCATCTACAACATATCCTCTTCTAATTTTCCTATCTTTTTACTTGACTGCTAAGAAGAAGGTCAGATTCGAAAGATTCTATTCTGAAGCTTCAAAGTCTAACGTTATATTATATGTTAGCAGACAATCCAATTATGAAATGGCTATATTAATCAAATAAGAATAGAAGTTGTCCTTCAATATTTGAGATATACGATATATATAAATGTAATTTACGTGAACATAAAAGTTAGATGTAATATTTTGTTTTCTTCCATACCATAATTGTTAACCATTAAGTTATTGAGTTATGTTGCTAACTTATTATGTAGTAGTTATCATTTCATATATCAATTACCGACTTCTAGTTTTTAATATTTTATAAACCATTTTATACATTGGTAACTTGGTTTGAAACAGCTAACCAAATCTATAGCATCTAATGACAACCAAATCTATAGCATCTAGTGACAACTAATTAGATGGATCCGTCAATGCATGCAAGCCTCTAGTTCCACTACATTTTTCTTGTTCGGACTTACATGTCAAAACGGAGCCTCTTATAATTTTCTAATCTTTATTAGCACTTATATGTGTAAAACCTGCAAACCTTGTGTTGTACTATATTTATGTGCATCAGACCATAAGGTCGAGATTTGCTCTTATATTGTTGACTTGATCTTGTTCTAATTCCAGTGACCAAGGTCCACCGTTATCAACTTATCATAGAGCAAATGAAGAAATTTACCTAGTAGATAATCTCCCACTTAGTTAATTATATTTTATGTTGGTGTGTGCAAGATAAATTAGTACAACAAAGGATATGGAACATAACAAAATGATTTAGCACCTTATGTCAGTGGCATCGGATTGCTAACAGAATACCACTAAAAAATGCATGTCTTATCTATGCTGAAATATATCATGTATCAGATAACCCAAATTGTATTAAAAGGAGGCAATGCACATATAAGAATCAAGCAAACGGTCCACTAGACCATTTTAATGCCAATTTTAATGTAGTAAACTTCGTGTTGAATAAGTTTCAAAAAACTTAATCATGAGAAAGTGAAATTGTTTCATCAAATCTTTGTTAACTAAGATAACGTTGTAAAGTAACCGCTAATATATTACAGCACGGGTAATTATATTATTACTGAAAACAACATTCATTAATGGAGGTTGCTTATATTTTCGGTTCTTTTACTCATCGCCCAACTTTACGAAACTAGATATGAAAGGGATTTGAGAAACTGATAAAACAAAATATGTCCTTTCATTGACGGAATATTACATCAGATTTTGCTCATAGTGGGGGCAATGCATTATTAAGATCCCAAAGTCTAAGTACAATAGGTTAGTGACTTAGGTATCTTCCGGGGAACTTGCTAATAAACATAACGAACATTTGGTCGGCCCTCATCTGACCTACACCATAATACTCCTTCTTCACGCCCCCTTCCTTACATTAACCATTTCATATGGGTGCTTTGCAGGTGGCACGATTGTGGTCTTTCCCACCGCACCTTCTACAAGTCCTTGGCCTCTTTCCTAACACCACATGCTATCGTGTTGTTGCAGGATCAAGAAATAAAATTCATGTTAGCAGATAATAATAAACAGTATCATCAAAGCCTACACATGAACTAAAAAGATCAAGAATAGTACCTTAAATTCACCTCTCGACAATATCCGAGTCTTCTTGGGGCGCCCTGGTGGACGCCTTGTGTTAGGAGGTGCAAGGTGCATCACTCCAAGAGTGTCTGACTCTGACAACACAGTTTCATACTCACTGACAGGATTGATGCTCATGGAGTAAGCCATCCCCCAAGTTGAACGTCTGAATTGCTGACTAACAAGTGAGTCTACCCGTTTCCGTGAATGAACAGCTGCAGCAACAGCATGTGTGCAGGGTATAAGTAGCATATCAAACTCTAGACAGCTGCATGATTTGTTATCAAGATCAACAGAATAGGCAACTCCATCACGCCCACGGACCTCGTACTCAGACTTGTTGACATGGCACACCATGTATCCAGTGGAGAGACTAAAATTCTTAGACAGCAGCTCTTCAATCTTAGGTGTCAACACCCGTCCTGCCTGCCGCTTCCCGCCTCACCGGGAACCAACCCATAAGCATTGTTCTTATGTACTCAACCAAAGCAACAATAGGGACCTCACGGGCCTCAGAGACTGCAGCGTTCAAGGACTCTGCAATGTTACTAGTCATTACATTGTAACGCAAGCCACCGAAATGAGACCGACTCCAGTGCTCAAAGCCAACACGGATTAGATAGTCCGCACAATCCATGTCAATCATTTTGATTTCGTTGAAGTGCTTGTAGAAATCGCACACACGGAAAGCTCTAGCTGCTTTCGAGACCAGGTAGGCCAAGTGCTTCTTTTTGAACATTGTCACCACGTTCCTATGAAGATGGAGAACACATGCACAATGCTTAGCCTTAGGGTACATCTGTAAAAGTAACCGTAACACAAAATGTTAGACGCAACAACAAACATTATCAGAAACAATAAATGTTCTTCATTACTACACATATTAGTTCATACCTTTCTCAGTCCCGCGTAGATGGAGTTGTGTCTATCTGTGACAAACACAACATCATAATCATCAGCAACAACGTCGAGTAACTTGCTGAAGAACCAAGTCCATGATGCCTCGTTCTCGCCATCCACCACTCCAAATCCAAGAGGAAAAATTTGATGGTTACCATCTTGAGAACTAGCGGTGAGGAGACAACCGGTATACTTCCCTTTCAAGTGTGTCCCGTCAACAATTATAACTTTACGCATATAGGAGTACCCCTTCACAGAAGAACCAAATGCAAAGAAAAGATACTTGAATTGCTGCACCTCAGCACTGGTAGTACTCGTCTCAAGAGCAACAACCGAACCAGGATTTGATATCGCCAATTGTTGCAAGTAAGAAGGCAACTTCCTGTACGAATCTTCTGTATTACCCATGCCACGGTCCATTGCAAGCTCCCAAGACTTCCAAGCTTTCCAGTAAGATATTGGGACGTCATGATCATCCCTCATGAACTCTCGTACAGCGTTTGGCCTTGGACCCGAGCCACCAACACCATATTTTGTTCTCATCATATCACCAATGAGAGTGGTTGTTGCATGCCTTTTTAAGTCACCCCTCTCATCTATGGTGCATTTGTGCTCCTCGTCCACCCTTTTAATCTGGAATCTTGGACAGCCAGCAATCTTTGCAGCATACACCCGCCAATTACAGTTGCTCCCATTACACTCCAACATCATTTTTCCAGGTTCAGATCGCTTGCAAAGGTACCGGAATTTATTGGCTAGAGCATACAGCGACATGTGTGTCTTGAAGGCATGACGATCAACAAAGACTTGCCCCACATATAAATGCGGTTTTCCATCCTCTAAATCATCTGTCATGTAAGCAAAAAATATATTAGCATCCAAGAATGTGTTATATTTATAGAAAATGATCGCTTAGCAAAGTTACCTTCGTCAGTAGAATCATGTTCCGGTTCAGGATCAGCGTGGTATTTGTTATCAAAGAGTGGCACATACTCTCCATCTGGATCACCCTCCTTTCCTTTCCCCTTAGAAAAATACTCTCCCACTGACGGACAACGGGGTTGTGTTCCAAGTTCCAACTACAAGAAACAAAAAGTTCACAGCTATGTCTAAACAACGTTTAACAAATTTTGGGAATAATAACACAATAGCTTATTTTTTCAAGTATTACCTATGGCCAGTGCCAGGTTAGGAGTATCACTAAGTCTTACTTCACGTGGGTTGGAGTCTAATTATTTCGTTAACAGGACCATGTGGCCCAACATTCAGAGGCGACGTGCGTCAGTCAGTAGAGGATTATGTCAGGATCACGGGTTGCCCTAGTCAACGTCAAAGCCCTTTCAGTGACATTCTCCATCTCCTCATCAGTGCATACGCCCATTAGGAACTTCTGACTCCCCGTGAGTCACCCTTGTGCAAGCATACCTTCCCAAAACACCGGTTTATCCATTACCACCTCAGGCAAGTTATTGATATGTTCTTCAACAGGGGGGTTAATATTATCTTTACCACGGTACGGAATGGGATTAGGTGCTAAGTTCCCAGCATAACTCCCTATAACAGTAAAGTCATCCCTCCTTTGAAATAGATAGCGTGCAACATTGTCGTTACCAATAGTCACCTTCAACCTCATCTCAGGAATATCCAGCCTCACTGACATGAAAAACTCTACATCTCCATCGACTTTCACATCTACAGGTGGTGTGGTCAGATCTCCAGGTACCTTCATCCATTCTGGATACTCATACGTGAGAGCCACCGCAGTATGCGAGCCCACACTGTATCTCATCCTTACAAGTTCCACAAGCGAAGGATAAGTTTGGTTTTCATGGACCATCACTTCGTGCCTCTGTTCCGTTGGATCAGCCATGAATAACCAATCGTTGCTTCCTAGGTGTTCCCAAACACCAACAACCAACTTCACTAACTGCCCCATTTTAAACAGGCTCTTACTACCTGAAAATCAAAATCAAAACTGTCAGAAATCATCACATCAAAATCGACATTTAGTTGAGGTCCAGCTTGTAACATTTAGTAACAGACACAGTCAAAATTAACTCAATCCCACCATTAATGTCAACCCATTAAAGCTCAACAGAAAGAAGGTGATTTAATGAAGTAGATTTATTGAAAAGTAAGTAATAGACAATGACATACCTTCGGTCTCAGAAATAACGACTACTGTAAATAGAGTTTCATTAACTTCAACACTCAGCCTTACAGTTTTCGTTTTCTCTCTGTCTTAAATCTTCTGCTTAGGAGGGTAGAGGTTACACTTCTATATACACCCCACTAAACCCTAATATCATCCAATTCCCGCTCTCAATAGTAACTTGGAGATATCTTGGAAGATTTTCATCCAGATTTGGCGTAAACAGAATCAGAGAAGTACTTCACAATCTTGTGGATGGGATTACGCCTACGAACAGACCTAAACACGCCAGCCTCCTACATTGCCAGAAACTAAATCTAAGCAGATCAGGGAACAGTTAATCCTACTTAGCAACGTGTACAATTTAGGGGCAAAATGGGTTTTTACTACATTGGAAGGAAGTCTGTGTTAGAGTGAATGGGCCGGATGGGCACTTTCTTAATTTCTATGTCGGTTGGGTATATTAACCCAATTGTCCCTAGAATATATATGTTTTTTTTATATAACACGGGGGTATTCAACGACCGATATCCAACCAACCGACTGGTCTCATTTTATGTCCGGTGCTAGATAAATCCGATTTCTCGCAATAAAAATTAGAGATTCATATCATCTGACCTGAAAGATATATCTGCAATGATATATTTCAGACATTGATGCTTAGCATCTTTTCAACCTCACTATACCACTTGATTACATAGATTGTTTCAGAGTATGCGTAGAGCATGAACTTTATAGAATTTTAAATATTTATACCTTACTGAGAGTTACTACAATGGATTTACACTAGGTGAAATTAGATAAATTGGACACTTTGAACTTTTATTTGTCACAATAGGATTTCTGATATTTTGGACAATTCTGGACATATTTTACCCTTCTTTTATGAAAAATTAATAAACTGAATTTTAAAAATATTAAAAAATATGAAAATTATTAGAAACATAAGTATGAAAATATATATGTTTAAATTTTTTTTTTTTAAAAGTGGAATCATATTTTATTTCATCTTCTAGCTATAGTTACAATACTCATTCTGGTCATCTACTTAGTCTAGAAATCGGATACTAAGTTTTATACATAGATATATCTTCGGTATACAACGTAACCTATCTTTTCTTATAATTCTAACCAAGTCTAGGTTACGTTACGTTATAATCAAGAAAGATGTCTTCAGTATACCTTCAGCTTGATAACGACATATAGCCACAAAGCAGTGATATACCTTATCTATATTTTGTGCCATGATATGTTTTGTCTTTTACCTTATGTGGCGCTTAGGGGAGAATATGTTTCACATCTACTCTACTGTGTTCTGACTAACCTAGGTTATATATTCTACGGGAAATCCGAAAAAATATGGAAACTTCCATAATCGGTTAAAGATGTTTCCTAAATCTAAAGTAAATATTCCCTAAATATCTCCTAGAATATTTTCTCCCACGTTTTTCTCCTTCTCCCACGATCTTTTGTCGTCGTTCTTTGTGTTTCTCTCTTCTTCATCGACATAATTATCTCTCTTTTCTCTATCAATACAACATGGTTCTAATCTATGTTAAATCTGGTGAATGGATGTCTAGTTGCAGTGACGAGTGGATTTCGTGGTAGACAAAGAAAGGCGTGGTCGAATGGTAACATTAGCAACTACTACTACGTTGAAGCAGCTCAAGATCATGGTGTGTGAGGATTATGGGGTGGACCATAATGCCATTAATGCCGATTTCAGTTATTCGTTGTTGAATCAAAGAGGGAATCCTCCAATTATTATCACCAATGATCGGCAAGCATCTAATTTTGTGGGTTATGCAAAGAGGGAATCGTCTACTACCTTGTGTGTGATGTTCTCTGTTTCTGGTGTAAATCAAAAGGAACGAGTCAATATCGATTTGAATAAGGAGCCTTGGGATTCAAGTAATGTTGAGGATGAAGAAGTTCCTGAGATAAATCGAGCAGAGTTTGTCAAGCCGTCAAAGGAGTCTTTTGTTAAAAGAACGAATCATGTCGCTGCGGATGGTTGCGGTGCTTTAAGGAGTGAAAACATTGAACTTTGTCAAAACAATGGAGACAGTGATAAGGATGGTCGAGCTTGGAGAGGAGACTTCGTGAAGAAGGATCAAATTTTCACAAGTAAAGGGGTTCTGAAGGCAACAATGGAAATTTTGGCAATGAAGAATAATTTTGATTACACTGTTCTCAAATCCACGAGAAAATGGTGGTATATTCGATGTAAGGATGCATTGTGCAACTGGACTGTGCGTGCAGAAGGAATAGATGGGTCTACATATTTCATGATCAACCAATGTGATGGAAGACATTCATGTGCTCCTTCAAAGAAAAGGAAATTCGGAAAAACA
>NC_027749.1:13972951-13981609 GCF_000695525.1 Brassica oleracea var. oleracea | reverse complement strand
AAAGCAAATGACATCATTCAATTTATGAGATTGGAGCATAGTTGTGATATTACTTATTGGCACGCTTGGGAAGCTCTTGAGTTTGCTATTGCAGCTGCTAGAGGTATACCAGATCGCAGTTATGCTAAAATACCAGCATATTTGCATATGATTAAAGAAGCTAATCCTGGTACGCATACTCACTATGAAACTAATGAGATGGGAAGATTCATGTATCTATTTATGTCATTTGGGCAATCAGTTAGAGGATTCTACAATGCAATGCGAAGGATGATTGTCGTTGATAGAACTTTTCTGAAAAATAAATACAAAGGGACACTTCTTGTTGCTACTGCTGTAGATGGTAACTCTAATTTGTATCCGATTGCATTTGGGGTTGTTGATTCAGAGAATGACGATTCATGGGGGTGGTTCTTCAGACAGTTGAAAGTGGTTATTGCTGATTGTCAAGACCTAGCTTTTGTCTCAGATAGAAATGCGTCTATTTCTAAAGCTATTGGGACTGTCTACCCTCGATCAGCACATGAAATTTGTATTCATCACTTATTGACCAATGTGGTTGCATTTTTCAAGACAAAAGAAGAACATGCACATGTGGGAAGTATGATATAGGAAAAATTCCATGCCGACACGCCATTCCTGCAATTTATTCACGAGGTATGGAAGTGTAAACACATGCATACTTGAGACCTATTTATTTTCGGGATTTTCAGCATATAGACTTCATATTGATCACGTTTTTTTTTAGATTGACAGGTATGGAAGTGCATAGATTTACTGACGCCTTATACAGCACTGCAGCGTGGAGAACCGCCTATGCAGAATGCATTAATCCAATAGCAGTTCTAGAGTTTGAATGGAATGTCCCAGCTGAGGTTAAACTTGCAAAGGTTTTACCACCAAAGACAAGAAAGATTGCTGGTCGACCAATAAAGAGAACGTATGAATCAGTAGAAGACAAGATAAAATCTTCTCAAGGATCAAGAAAGAATAAAAAGCATAAGTGTAGCCGTTGTGAAACCGAAGTACACAAGAGAGGAACATGTGATTTACCCATCTAGTTTGTTATGTGTGTTCAACTGTCTCTGGTTTTTTTCTTATTGCTCTTGAAACAATTTGATCTTCTGTTTAAGAACCCATTTGACAATTTGGTAGTTGCTAAACTCTTGAGACAAATCGATTTATGCTAGTAACAACCAAAGTATTTGCAAAATAATTAGTTTCAGTAGATGATGATCACCAAAAAAATAACAAGAAACATGGTTTTAACTTCTTTGAAAAAAAAGAACAACAAATTGAAGAAGCACATAAAAGTAGTTGGGCGTGAACTTGCTGCCTTAGTTGAACATCATGCATAGGTATGGTACATGAAGACCATCACCAAACAACACACAAACAAAGCTTTTATGCTCCTTAGTTCCCTAATGCATTCTGAGGTCTTCTCTTCGCAATGTGCGATTGCATCTTCCATCTCTTCAATTCTACTCTCATGGCGTTTCATCATGGCCTCACCAGCTCTCACTGATTTCTGAAACTCGGAATTGTCAACGAGCAACACGTCAAACAGGTCCTGGAAGTCTTCAATTTTCTCAACAACTGATTTGTCAGTCCATTTGAACAAGTGGGTTTTGTCCTTCATCAGTAACATCCAATACACAGTTAGATTGACCAATTCTACTCTCATCGGACAACAATGAGACAGTTATATGATTAAACGACTAACCTTCTGAGATCCCAAAGGACAACAATGAAATAATCTTCTCGTATTTTTAATTGTTTTTGAAGTGAAACGAGACACTGCCTCACCGCAATCGCATTTTGTGGGAATTCCCCGTTATTTGGCGAGGCGATTTCTTGAAGTGGATGAAGAATTTACTGAAGACATGAGGGAGTCGATCTCCAAATTTTCGCCGCTGTAAATCTCTCTGTCGAGGAAGAATGAGGAAGAAAAGGGATTAGGTCAAAAAAATAACCAAAACTACGTCGTTTCAGACTCCCATAACGCGTACTCTAGCTAAGGCAGAGAAGAAAAAATCACTAAATTTATCGATTAGACCACAAGAACTTTGTCTTTGAACCCTCTAAATTAGTGTTAAAACATCTTACAAACATAGTGGACGGACGTACATAGCTAGTGACCAATGTACATAAATAATGAATAAATAGATGTCATGTGTGTTTGGGGCGTTGGATTAATTTGTACTTTGGTTATAGTTAAGGGTTTGGTTAGGGTATGTCTACGGTTATGGTTTTAGGGTTTGTTTAGGGTTTAGGGTTTGACTATGAATTACGGATTTAGGGTTTGTTTACGGTTTGATTAAGAATCATTACTATATTTTCAATAGGATTGGGTCCTCAGGTTTTATGATCTTGTAGCACACAATTCTTTGTAGAAAATCAAACACAAAGCAAAAATTGTTTCATAATTCATACAAAATCAAATCTAGAGTTGTTTCTTAATTCAAATCAAATACCAAAACCAGAGTTGTTTTATAATTCTAGTTCCAAAAAACAAACCAGTAGTTAGACACATAATCTTCGAGGTCAAAGACCTCTCCAATGGTGAAAACACATATCGTGTCATAACCTCAGCGAAGATGGGACGGGTGCAGCCTCCCATAAGTCCACTCCAATCTTCTGTCTGCAACCCATGAAGATTTCATCATCCACTAAACTGACGTCGAGACCAAGCAGCGAGCATTCCAAGTGCTTGAGAGCGTATGCACCTCAATCACAACAAGTTTTGTTCAATCTCAATTTCATAGCCACATCCACGATAGAATATGATGAGAGGAGTAGCTGCTTCTGTCTTTCTGGGGGTCCAACTGCCTTCACTATCCTAGGAATGATAGCAGCAAACTTCTCAACGTATTGTCTGTTCTTTCTCCGACCGCAATCAAAGACTTCCACTTTTCTTTCAATGATGTTTACACAGACACCAATCCAGTGATTACCTTCTTTGGAGTCCACTTAATTTTGTAAATGAAGAAATGTAAACTAGGATGTGTAGAGGAGTGAATGATTACCATTTACAAACAGAGGAAAGTAGAGTCGATCAACATCAACACCCCAAACTAGATCAGTCTGCCCATGAGATGGAAGCTCTCCTCTTCCGTAACCAAGAAGGATATCAGGCAACTGATAGGCTTTTTTGTTTGGTAAAAACTTCTTGTATGCAGCGTCGACTTGGAGGCAGAACATAGCATGCATGAAAACGACACGGCGAGGGGCCCAACGAGTCAAAGTAGTGTTCACACGCCATATAAACATAACGGCATCCATCTCCTGAAAATTCACAATGAAAGTTAAGTAATGTAGCATAGAAGAAGTGTTAGGAAGATAAATTCACTAAAGGTTAGTAGAAGATTCATTACCTCGTTCCCAAGCCATTTTCCAGCACTTACTACTCTTGTAGCTACAGACAAATTAAAGCATGTAGAAACAATTGTTAAAGGTATTGGATTTAATGCCCATTCCGTGAATCATTTCCATGACTCTTCAGAGATATAATAAAGTGACGCCTGCGGAGAAGCATCTTGGGGCAATGGTGAATCGCTAAGCTGAATTCCTTGACCTTTTCATTTACACCATTTCTCCCACTGTGACGGCGGTGGAGTTGTATTTATCTCTATCTTTTCTTTCTTTACTGGATTATCCACTGAACCTCGGACCGAAGTCATTGGAGTCCACCAGTCTTCCTCTTTTTTGGTCTGAGATGGATCAAAGCCTGGCACATACGACGTCTGAGAAAGCCCTTCAACCCCTTGCGTACCTATCCTGCGACCCATATCATCTGCTTCACTATAATTCACATTAAATGTAGTCTCGGATCCATCCTGTTATGTCACGATAAATAAGCAATATTTGAGACACCAAAATACATTATCATTACATAAATATGTTACATAAAAGTTCACAACCATTATATAAATTTAAAGAAGACACTTACAAACCAAGGACACTTACACACCAAGCACACTTACAAACCGAGACCTTATAAAGTACAACAAAATTCAGGCCGATAACTTAGATGCCAAAAAAACAAACAGACACGCAAACCATCTAATAAACAAGACAAAATAACATTCAAGAGAGTGGTGAAGACTAGTGTTTCTTTACCCCCGCGTGCGGACCTCCTCAACGGTGCCTGGCTTGTCGATGGCTTTGTCGGTGAAGGCTCTCCAAGCTCAACTTCAACGCTTGCTTCCTTACGTGAATCTTTAAGCTCTGCCCACATCTGCTCAAATGTCTCAGCCATTTGTTTCTGTAGCCTTTGTTCCATTCCAGAGAAGTTGTGCTCAAACAACTGTGTCACAAAAGCCTTCATGTCTTCATTAAAAGGAGCTTGCTTTGGGCCACTTGCGAGAACCTTATGCTTCCTCTTCTCCACACCACGATCCGGAAGCCTCTTCTTACCCCTCTTTGATCTAGAACCAACGTTCTTTGATCCTTTCGGAGTCTGAAAGTCGTCATCACTCTCGGCTGCTTCAACATTCACGCTTGCTTCATCATTCACAGTTGATTCGTCGTCAAGAGATAAAGAAACCACTTCATTTTCTTCAGTTTCCCAAACATGCTCACTAAAATCATGCTCATTCTTTATCAACTCCATCAAAACCTTGATTCTATCATCCTCCACATCATCATCTCTGCGAAACCTGAGCTTTGACAACATCATAATTTCATGTCCATGAGATGTATGGGTAGATGTCATCCTACACAAGAAAGGTAAATAAAGTTAGATCCTAAATACTCATTTCAAACCGGATGGAGTCATCTTAAATATAGATAATTACCTTGGGTGTAATAAGTTCCTCCAACCGAATGATCTCCTCATATGACACCTTTGCAGCTCCCATCCAGTTTATGCATCTAGGACTGTTCTTGAAACCTTTGTCCAGCTTTTTTCCACAAAGCTTCCCAATCTTTGGTACCGCTTCCATTACCCAAATCTGCAAGGCGTATGAGAATCCATCCAAGACATAACTAGTAGTATTTTTCTTCAGTTGGTCACGATTTTTGGCTATTGACTTGCAGAGAAGGTCATAAGAAGCAACTCCCCAAGGACACTTTCGAACTCTGTCAAGATCCATGACCACCGCAATGTATTTGAAGGGGATATTAGCCTTCTCATCTCTCGCTAATACCACACAAAGAATGATCGCCAAGTAGATAAGGCATATGTGATCTGCATTCCTCCACTTCTTAACAGCTTCCTTGTCCTTAGTCCACAGGTTGAAGAGTGTAATTGTTCCATCTTTTCTCCTCAAAACCTTGCTCCAGAAACCACCATCATATTTCCACTCTTCGAACTCCTCAAGCGAGATACGAGTATCGCATTCAAACCTGGTTACTGCGTGGAACTCTTGCAATGAGAATCGAAGCGGTCTCCTCGCAAAGACAAACCAAAGCTCGTGCTGTAAGTAAGTCACCAGCTCCCTACACAAGAAGCTGTGAATCACCCTCGCGGAGTATCCAAGACCATTCTCATGGAGCTTAAAAATCTGATGAAAAACCGGATCCTTCTTCACAACATCCAACTCCTTTGGCAGCCACGCTTGGAACTTTCGGATAATGTAGTCGATCCTGCAGTTGTTGTTGATCTGAGTCACTCGGGGCTCCTCGTCCTCCTTAAAAAGCCTCTTTGGTAAGTCCTCAGACATATCTACAAACCATGAAAAAAAAAAGATGATGACGGAGACGAGAGTAGAGACTACGGGCTGATGAAACACCGATGAAGAACAGGGCTTCTCACCAAGGAACCCTAAATCGCCATGGAAAAGCGACGACTCTACGGCGGAGAAAACAATGAGAAAGAGAAATTAGGTTTGTGGCATCCCGCGTCACCCTTTTTCCCTATTTAATTTTTTAATTTTTTTTAATTTTTTAACATTTTAACATTAAAAATCTATTACAAAAATTATTATAATTTATAATTTTAATTTAACATAATTGGTAAATTAAAGATACTTTAGTATTTACCAGAATTAAAATCTTATTTTCCTAAAACATCTTCTATAAATACTATTATTGTGACAAATCCAAGTTTAAAGTGTCTCGTTTATCCATTGAAACACCAACGAAGAACAGGCATCCAGCAAACAAAATGTCCAACAAAAATAAAATCAAAAGGATAACATATTTAGGAAGCAAAGACGAAATTTGAACCCTTTTACATAAAAGACATAAGAGTCGTTGGAATACGAAGCTGTAAATTAAACCACATGCATCTAAGAATCAGCAATGGTGACCTCGACCTCAACACCAGGCTCAATGGTGATGGAAGTGATCTGCTTCACCACATCCGGAGAGCTGAAGAGATCGATCACACGTTTGTGTACACGGAGCTCAAATCTGTCCCATGTGTTGGTTCCTACAATAGATTAAAACAAACTTCTTACATCAACATGTAGGTTTCTCAATCAGAACAAAGTCAGTTCGGAATCAGATAGCAATCTAGCATATACGCAATGCGAACTTTCGAGAAGTACCGACCTTCACCACAAGGAGCTTTTCTTGTGGTAATCTTGAGAACTTTAGTTGGCATCCTCACTGGTCCTTTAACCCTCAACCTCTTGTCTTTCGCTCCACGGACCAAGTCAGTGCACACTAATTATCAGAACACAACACATAGATAAGTAATAAATAATCATTTTAGGTTCCAGTGTTATACCAATGACTAAAAATAAGTTCCTGTAAGCTAAATCTACATATTGCAGATAAACCCGTTACAAGATCTAACTGAAAGTAGCTTGATGGCTAAATCAAGAAAAAGAATCTGACCCTTCTCAAGGTTTTTGACGTTCTTGGAGGAGAGAGTGATTCTGATCTTGTGAATCTGCTCTTGTGTCTCTTCAAATCCTGTCTTTCCTTGCTTCATCGGTGGTGGTGCGTACGCCATAGCTTTCTTAAGCTAACATTATACATCCAAAACGAAACCATTTACAGGTAACAGTTTGTATCAAACGAAGATAAAACTGTACAAAGAGAATAAAGGAATCTTACCAGAGAAGAAAGAAGACACGAGCCGCTGAGTTGATGAAGAAACTGGGCGAAGAAGTTTTTGGCAAAGAGATGATGTTAGGTTATAATTACGAGACAAGGATTCTAGGTTTTTCATTTTGTTTACTCCTTAATGGGCCTTTCATATTTTTTACTGTAGCCCATATTCGAGAGCACGTTTTAGCCCAATGCAATTTCGTTGTAGCTTCAGTCGAACTGAATCTACGTATCCCTATGTATTATTTGAAGAGTACATATGAGTTTATGATCACTGTATCTTGTTATCTATCTATCTATCCCTTAGACATTATTTGAGAAGTGATTTGTTATGTGTCATCATCATATTAATTTTGAAAGATAAAAGATGGCATGGCATACTAACAATGATGACATGGCTTGAAGCAAATTGTGACATAGATATTTACATTTAATGTTAATTTATATTTTTAGTAAGTTTTTTAAAATATGGTAATAAGTTATAGATGATAATTAATATAATAATAAATATGGTATTAACTTCTTGATCATTATTAATATAACAATAAATAATATAAATATTAGAAATAGAAATATAATAAGATTTTACAATTTTCGAAATATTATATAGTTACATTTTTATAATTATATAATTTTTGTTACTACAAAAATCTTTAAAATTTATGCAGTTTTTTTTTTTAAAATGTAGATATAGTTACATTTTTACAATTATATTATTTTTGTTACTAAAAAATTCTTTAAAATTTATGCAGTTTTTTAAAAAAATGTAATTTTATTATCTCAACACCATTAGCTTCTTTTTAATATCTACAAATTTTTAAAATATAATTTAGTTTTATATTTTGATAATTATATGCCTAAAAAATTGCTTTAATTTATAGAATTTGATTTATTATATCTTAACCAAAAGATATAGATAAAAAATCTTTCCAAAATTATAATGTGAAATATATTAAGAAATTTTTACTTAATTTTTTTTATATTATTTTTTACATATAATTAAATTAAAATAATGATTAAATATTGTAAACAAATTATAAAATATAAAAATTAACAAAATGTTATTTTAAATATAATTTAAATTTAAAAACTTTTATTTATGCACATTGTACAGGAAGACACCTAGTATATCTATCTATATATATATATAAAGTTGGTTTTTTTCCTTCTTATGACATGTGGAAGAGGGGTTTGTTGACATGTGTCCTCATGTTTTTTTTTTGTATTTAAATTCTTCTTCTTTTAAATTATTGCAATTTTCTCCATCAATTTCTAATTGTGTATTATCTAATCCTTCTCACACTTATTGGTCTCTAAAATTCAAGAAAGAAATAAAATAATATAAATATATTTTAAATATTTAATTTATTCACACCTAAAAATAGCAAGACTTTTCATCATTTTATTATTTTTACTAATTTTTATTATTTCATTTACAAATTATATTTATTTCACTATTAGTATCATAAGATAATCAAATTAAGAATAAGAAACTAGACAACCAACACATAAACTAAGAAAGCGGACCAAACGGAGAATAATAATCGAAAGGCCAAAACCACCAAAAAGCAGGAAAATATATGTCTAAAACACCGGAATCACAACCAGTAGCTAAAAAGTAAGAAACACCTCACAGACTAAACAAGAACATACAAGACG
>NC_027749.1:13958869-13972706 GCF_000695525.1 Brassica oleracea var. oleracea | reverse complement strand
TATGGAGCCGTCCTCGAGCTATGAAAGAGAGCATAGAAGTCAGAACACCAAAAACTAGATATTGAAAACCAAAACGAGCAGAGACTATTGACGGTAAGCCAACGACGAGGAATACAAAATCAAAGACGAACAAACTCTGACCCAACCAAGGAGATGCAGTTCCTAACATCAGCTGAAATCTAAGGAAGAAGAGGAGCAATCAATATTGACTGGAACAGCCTACAATGTCGTGGGAAGCAACCGAATAACTGAAAACTCATAAACCCGATCTGCAACAAATACCATATAATCTCATAGGTGAAGAAGGCAAGAAGAACAAGAGAAAAATTTGTTTTATTATATAATAGAATATATATAAAAATTCATTAAGGATAACATAGACTTTAGCCACTCTAATTTTTAACGTGAGAGCTCCGTTGCGAAAAATTAATTCGCAAATAATAGTATAGATTGGGATTAGCGTTGACTTTTAAAGACTAGGCATACATTTCAAATTTTTGATTAGTTAAGATATGTTTTGGCATGCAATAAGAGTTGGGGTATATATTTTTTTATCGACCCCTAGTTCAGGCATGAATATCAAATTTTTGATTAGTAAAGGTATGTTTTGACATGCAGTAAAAGTTGGGGTATGTATTTTCTCGGCAACCCCTAGTTCGGGCATGAATAAGCCGTGTTCCCGAAGAGTACATATGAGTTTATGATCACTGTATCTTGTTATCTATCTATCTATTATAATAAAAAGAATTTGTCTGTCTCCACAGGCCGCTACGTCAGTAAAGAGGGGTGGGCGTTTTTTGACACGTGGCATCTCTTTTTTTTTTTAACTAAAACTTGTCTCTTAAAATTATCTGAAAGGGCTAGACGTAAATGTATGGGTCTAACGTAACTTTCATGTTTATGTCATAGATTTGTACTATTTGGGCTTCTACATTCACTTTTTGGTCAGACCCAATTGTGTATAGGGTTTAGTGTTTCTCTCATTCTTCTTCAGATACTGTAGGGCTTGCCGCCGTGAAGATTGCTACAGCTTCCATGCCTCTCATTCATTGTCGTGTAACGTCTCCGACTATCATTGATTCGTCATATTAAAGCAAGCATTTACTTGATTAACACCACTCTTTTGCTCTCTGCCATTGAATCGCATTCCCCTTTCTCTCCAAGGTAACGGACGAAAGCTCTACTTATAAATAAGGTTGTTCTCTGCGATGAAATGTATCACTTCAACCAAATCGAATAGCACATTCTTGATTCGAACACATGGGCGTCTATATGTTACTATTGGATGATAAGGTTGGTCTTATGGTTATTGTTTTTGTAACTATCTTTACAACGCTTGGTATTTTCACACTTATATTCAACTCTCTCACTGCAACAGGACTACATGAGTCACTCATCCAAGCCTTTAACACACACAGTCCACGGGCTGACAGAGAGTTAAAGGAGGAAGCACTTTCAGAGAACTAAGTGGATTCGATGTATAATGATTTCCTTTTTTAGAAGTTTTTTGTAGTCTGTTGCTGGCTTCATATGAGTAATCATTTTCCTTTTGCATGATAGGTGGTTTTTTATGAAAAAAAAAGATGTTGGAAGACAGAAGGTTCTCCAAATTGCATCTCAACTTTCAGGCTTTCAGCGTAGGTAAATATATATATATCCCCAAACCTTAAACTTATACCAATATTGAAAAATGTAAAATAATTACATAATAAAAATGTTAATTTTAATTATTAGTTAGGTAGACATATGTTTCTAATAAAAGTAACAAAACCGAATAATAAATATATTTTCAAAATATTTTCAAATTGACATATGTTTCTAATAAAAGTAACAAAACCGAATAATAAATATATTTTCAAAATATTTTCAAATTGAGAATAAACTAAATATTATTTTTATTATTCGGTTTTGTTACTTTTATTAGAAACATATGTCTACCAAACTAATAATTAAAATTTTCATTTTTATTATTTAATTATTTTACATTTTTCAATATTGGTATAAGCTTAAGGCTTGGGGATATATATAGATTTACCTGCGCTGAAAGCCTGAAAGTTGATATGCAATTTGGGAAACCTTCTGTCTTCCAACATCTTTTTCTTTTCATAGCAAATCCACCTATCATGCAAAAGGAAAATGATTACTCATATGAAGCCAGCAACAGACTACAAAAAACTTCTAAAAAACAACACTAAGTTTTTTAGTTTGCTTTACCTTCGGTTATGGCAGGCAACTCTGATTCAAGCCTCAGTTACCTTGGCTTGGACTGTTCATGATGTTACCGCTTGAGTGTATAGACTCAATAAATTCCAATACCTAAGACCTGAACTGAACATCCCTTCTTTGCTCTTGACTACTTGCCTTTTTGTTTATGTCCAGAGAAGTGATAACCACCCTGGTGATGACATGCCTGGAGCTGTAGCAGTGTCAACTAAGCCATCTGATATGATGCTCCATCATGCATCTGAGAAAAAAGCTACGAGTGATAGTGGTTGGATTGTTGAAGATAGTGATGCTGCTCCACCTCAACCAACTGATGCTACTGTTTTGGTTGGTTCCTCGACTCGGATGGATCCACCCACAGAGAATGTGCCTGAAGGGATGAAGCCACGCATTACATAACTTTAGAGGCTAAGAACATGATTATTTGGGAGTTCTTAGGGTGGGGTTCTTAGCGGAATATAAGAACCCGTCTCTTAACTTTTAACTAAAAAAACTAAGAACCAGTTATTAAATAAGGAGTACCTAAGCTTAAAGTCGGTTACATCGCATCTATCGTTTTTTCTTTCTTTTCCTCTGCTTTGATCTTTTAATTCTTAGAGATTTTCCTCACATGAAACCTTCTTCGGTGTTTTAATTTATCTTTGGTTTTAGTTTTCATTCTGACTTGGAAACAAAGTTCGTCTATTGTTTATAAAATAAAATTTCCTTCAAATATGGTTGTCTGAACTTGAACAGCGTCGTTGTTTTTGTTTCACTCTTTCTCAGAGGCGTGATATAGTGATTCATTAGATCTTGCGAGGTCATGTTCACTGATATATCCAAACATCAAATAAAAAGCTTTTTACTGAGAAATCTCATGAACATCATCATCTTTGTCCAAAATTTATAAAATATGGAACATTTAGACTTTCTCCTCCGAAAACTTATGGACATTGACACTTGGCATTCTGGTTTACCTCTCCTTCTAGCTCCCACCAAAATTATTAGTTAAACACGACTCCCAGTGTTCATCTATTTATACGGCATCTGTTTGAAAACCAAACCGGTTTTGTGGGCCAGGTCAAACTATTTGATCAGACGTCACCTGTAATAAACATTGGTAATTACAAGAGCCATCTAACATGAATATAATTTCATAACTCACACCTTCTCAAGCGGTTCATACGTATCCTCTCACAAGAAACACTACAAATATTCACTGCAACCTAACATTTTCTCAGGCAATATGGTTAAGAAAAAGACTTCTGCAAAATCAAAAAACTCACTTGAAGCTTCAAATGATCTCATCGCCGTAGTATCCCTGGCTGGGATGATCAACTCACCTGGCCCATCACGTACTACTAGAGAACTCAAAGGTACCTAGCAGGCTAGCAGCAGATTAATATTTTGCAAACAAGGTGAAGATACTTGATTCTAAAATAAGCAAGCACTCAATGATTTATGAAAGTAACGTCACAAAACCGCACAATCTATTGAGACCAAGATACATACCACTAGTAATAAAATAAAATAAAACTATTGATAAAAAAAATTTAATGTAAAACATTTTACAGTTTTAGTAATTTATAGTTGTTTTGAAAAATTCAACATATAACACATATAAGAAAAATGGAGAAATTTAATATTTACCACTTTCATGGTACCATTATTCATCTTTACCACCATTAAAGAGATATTTTCAAAAATATTTTTTTATTAAATGGCAAAAGACTCTTATATTCTTGTTCTCTATATATATAATAAATAATTATTTAAATAAATAAAACAAAAAAAATTATGTTTTTGAATTATACTTTTTCAAATTCAAACTTTTTTATAAGAATTTTTTTATCGAAATTCTTTTTTTTTCAAAATTCCTTTTTGAAAATCAAAAATTATGTTTGAAACTATTTATAAAAAATAATTATATATTTTTAAGTAGAATCCTAAATTTCACATTTTAAAAACCCTACCCCACCCCTTAACTCTAAACCCTAAGTCTATATTAGTTAACTCTACGGTTATAAATGTATTTTACCCTTCGTTAAAAATAAGAGTAAAAGTGGTTAGTGTAAACATTAAAAGTGGTACTATGAATGTGGTATTTTTGACAATTTCTCAAAAAAAATCTAAATTTTTATTATTTGATTAATGTTATTGTTTAGTTTCTTTCAAAAATATAAAATTATATAAAAATGATGAAGGATACAAAAATTTTTATCAAATATTTATTATTTAAAATTATTAATTGTGATATATATGTTAATCATATTAGTTAATTCCGTAAATTTAAGGAAAGAAAATAGAATATTTTTTTGTACACTAATCAGAAGTTGCATATTAGTTATGTCGTTTGCCTTTTCTTTTTTGAACGACAATTAATATAATTTGCCTAAATATGCAAAAGATGGTGTATATGGAGCGCAAATTCACTTTGCAAAACTCCCTAATATTATAGATTAAGTTTATTGATTAATATAATATAATTATTGTAATATCTAAACGATTGAATTAAATACAATTCTTGTTAAAATAAAAAAAAAGATAATATGTTTAATTTTTTAATGTTCTATAACTAAGTTAATATTTAATTTTAAATTTATTTGAAAAAATAAAACTTATTGTTTTATATACATAATTAATTAATAATTTTATCATCTACTAAAATTAATTAATGTATTAAGCTATTTATTAAATTTATCATTTAATTAATTAATTATAAACTTAATTCATTCATCATATCTATACATATATTTCTTATTTAATTATAATATATATATAGATATATCTCTTTCTATTGTAAAAACCTTATAAAAGCATGTTGTTAACTTATGATTTAACTATAGAAATTTAGTGGAGTATTTTATATTGTACTTTTTAGTAGCTAAAATATTTGCATGCAAATATTGTTTCAATATTATTTGGTATCTATAGCTTAATGAATGCTTATATTCTATCTAAATTTCAAAACAAAGAGAGTACCTATGCCCAAATAAAAAATAATAGTTTGAATCGGCTGTGTAGATGCAAATCTGATCGAAATAAAAGTTGAATGAATTGATTAAAAATGGATGATAGTTTTCATTAGCTCTTGTAAAAATGAAGTTAATAATAATTAAAAAATTATTCTTATTTTGATAACTATGAGAATCCCGAATATTTGATCACCGAATGATGTATATTAAGAGGACGTGTTTAAAAAAAAAAATCATAGGAGGGCAACTGTTATATGTTATCAGCTACAGTTACGTCCGTTAATGCGTATACACACTGGTGCGTCCATTTCAATCTTTTTTAGTTCTTTTATAGTGTTGGTGCAATCTTGCAAAGTCGTCAAGTCAGGATCAGCCTTACAATTTTTGGAGACCTGAAACAAAATAAAAATAAGAATCAATATATCAGATTAAGGAAATATAATATGTTTATCAAATGATTTTAAATATTAGATTTTCGTATAAACAATAAAGGTTCTCAATGGTGACGGCGGATTAAGCGGTGCGGAACAAACGGTTCAACTGCGGTGCAGTTCTAACACTTATAAAAACGTATAGATATATGGTATATGTAAAGATTTTTGTTACTGTTAATTGCGGTGTGGTGCGGATCGTAACATTCAAAGCCTAAAAATAGATATAGAGTAATATTTCTAAGACAGTGACTCTAGTTCTAACTTCTAAGACAATTTCACAAATTGGAGCGATATATCATTTCGATCTGATAGATCTTTGATCGGATTCTTAAGTCAAACTTTTTTATCGCCTTTCCACAGACAAAATTTTAGAAGTTAAATTTCACAATAAAAAATAATATGGATAGATTAAGGTTTTAGGGAAATGGTAGGAAAAGACCTATGTGAATATATCTTTAAGATAGTTTTACGAAATAGACTGGAATAAACGACATATTTCCACACCAAAATTTTCATATAATAACAAACGTACACAATCTTTCAACCTCGTCATAATTGCACACAATTGAAGTATCTAAACCTATTACCCCCAGTCGGAAAGATCGAAACCCGAAACCACACAAAGTTTAAAGAACAAACTAAAACCGACAAATGCAGTTTAAATTGGGTTTAATATTTTTTTCTTTAAAACTTAACCAAGAACTAACCCGATTAAACCTAAAATGACCCGATTATGATCCAATTAGAGAATTTAAACCGGATTAACCCGAAATTGAAATCCCTAAATTTCTAAATCCCCAAATCCTAAACTATGTCTCTCTTGCCCCATAAACCATGACGGCAAAGAGGGAAGTGGTGATTGAAGGATGATGTTCCTCCTCCACTAGTTGCTAGCCATCAAACAGCTTCCGTTAGGTAATTTTGAAAACATGTCTCTCTTTGTCGTTTCTTCACTCTATCTCTCTCTCTCTTTATGTCGTTGTTCGCAATGTTTTTCTCTTTGTTGTTATTGGGCATAAACCATGTTTCTTTCTCTAGGGTTGTTGTTCTTCAGTGGTTGTCTTTCTCATTGTTATTGTTGATTTTTTCTCTTTGTCTCTCTTTTCTTGCTGAAATCAAACATGTATTCATGGATTTTCAATTTAGGGTTCATAAGGATTATGAAATCGATTTGAATTTTTTTTAAACTTCAGTAGGAGTTTGGGTCGGGTTTAAAGTTGGATATAGGCCCGGTCGGGTTTTAAATTTGGTTTTGATCTTGGTATAGGTGCGGTTTAGGTTCTAAACCATTAAAACCATGTCAAACTTTTGTTTGTATGGTTTCGGGTTTCTATTTTTCAGATTAGGGGTTAATAGGTTTAAATACTTCAACTACGAAGTTAAAAGATTGTGTACATTTGTTACTGTATGAAAGTTCTGGCGTGGAAATAGGTCGTTTACCCAATAAACCGTTATATTATTTAAAGTGAATCCAAGATATAAAGAACAAAGCACAAGAGATTACAGCATTGATAGAGTAATCGATATCTCTAATACTCTGTGTATCTAAAACGCATGCATCGTACCCAATCTGAAATCTTTAGCTTTTCCGTTACTGTTTAACTGCAAGGTAACCGGATCTTCAGGCGTTTATCCGTAGATTTAGAGCTCGATATCTCGAACTGCAAGGCAACCATTTGGGCCAGAATAAGGCTGTAACGACCCGGTATCCCTAAACCGGGCTTGTAAATTTATTTGGATTAATTACTGAACCAAACCGGGTGCATTTATATAAATTGTAAGTATCTCCCTCAAGCTAAAACCCAAAGCTCAGCCGCCAGCGTTGAAACATGTGAGTATAGAGAAGTTTCCGATACGTCTCACCACCTACGTCATCTCCTTCTTCTTCTTAATGGATTTCTCTTGGTGTAAAAGGACAACCATCAGCCGTGTATCACCACCATTGTCCACCTCTTCTTATCGCTGGAGCCACCGATCATCACCAACTACCACGGTTCAACGAATTGAGTCATCACAGTCCACCGGAGAGACATGCCGTGATCATTGCCGTTACATCACAACACCACCATTCGTCAAAGTCGTAATCAGAGGATCACCATCGTCATGATCATCTAACCGGAGGAGGGTCTGAGATCTTTTCCGCGCCGGAACCTTTATCAACCCTCGGCATGAAATGGTGGAGATCACCAACCGTTACCATCAGATACATGGCTAAGGAGTGCTTTTGCGAGAGGTTTTTAGTATGATCCAGGGGATTATAGGGTGCGCGCCATGTATTTTGGGATAGATCTCGTTTCCAGGAATCAGTAGCAGCAAACGTAATCGAGATCGGAGTTGTGCAGCAAAATTTATTGCTGTTGCTTCTTGGGCAAGAATAAGCTTAAGCTGTTGCGCTGCAGAGACAGTTCCGACCAGTCTCAGCGTAAAGGTGAAATGGTCAACCTAATCAAAATATTTCAGTCTGTAATTTTGTAAGTAAATAGTTAACTCTTTTATCTATCATATCCAAGAAGCGGATCGATATTCCGAGTTATATTCTGAGAGTTATACTTGTTTTCGCGAGGGGATCTGCTGCAGTCTTTGTTTACGACCAGCCTGGAGCTGAAGCAAGTTTTGCTTATCAAATGATATCCGATCGGAGTAAACTCGGTGGCTACGGAAAGAGGACATATAGGAATACATTCTGACCGGAGGGATTGAAAAGTTAACGGTCAGTTCTTGAGTTATTCATCTGATTTCTCTAGGGTTCAGTTTTTCCAGAATCGTCATATTTATTTATTTTCAGAGAGTTATGGAGTTGCTCTATTGTAGAGCCGTCAAGGTCCATTATGTGTTTTGTCAGATTATCTTCAGAACCCGTGGCAAAGGTGAGGGTCTATTCCGTAAATTCCGTACCAGTGTAGAATTCTCTCTATCGTAGTTTAGATTTCGAATCATGATCCGTCTGTTTGAATTGAGTCTGTTTGAGTCTTGATTGTTAGTCAGTTCATTCATTGTAAACTGGAACTAGAGGTCTAGAGGATTCAATCGTTGATTTGATTGTGTGATGTTAAGAGATGCGATATATATATATGTATGTATACATAGTTATGAGTAGGGACTATGTGAGAGGGCGGGGGTCCAGAGATGTCTGGACTAGCGACGCAGCTTTGGTGGGCGGGGGCTCAGAGACGTCTGGGCTAGCGACGCAGATTGTGTGGGGCGTGGGTGCAGAGACGTTTGCATTCGATGCAGCTTTGGAGGGCGGAGGTACAGAGCCAGACTGTACTAGCGACGCAGGGTGCAGAGACGTTTGCATTCGACGCAGCTTTGGAGGGCGGGGGTACAGAGACAGACTGTACTAGCGACGCAGCGTATGTATATATATATATTCGTATGAGGAGATGCGGGGTTTATGGACTAGTTATATGCTATCATCAGTCCCGGCTCTGACCCGGGATGGCGATTTGTTGGGACGTGGTTTTGACTCGGTTTGATCGATTTTAAAAGATTTTTGAATCTGGGGATTTGGAAGTTTTAAAGAAAGAAAAATACAGCACCTTTCCGTTCAGTAACTTCTAACCCAATTGTCTTTTTATTGACGATGAGTTTATCATCGTCATCCGTTCTCTAGCTAGCAGGGTTTCAACCAGATGTTCGACAAATGGACGATGTCACAGCTCGACAGATTGCTCAGTTGTGTATCAGTTTCGCCAGCCGTGTTTGGAGATTGTCTGCATGTGGATATGTGACATTTTTGCTACCACCCTAACTTCAAGCTATCACTCCACGAGTTTTTTTTTGTTACTGGAGATTATGTGGTATGAGATGTGAGCCATTTGTTGGCATGTGTTATTCGTGTGTATGAGTGTATTGACTGCCTTGGAGGCATAGTTAGTTTGTAAACTAGTGGGGATCGCTTTTGGATTGGGGTGCGACAGCTTGCGTTGTGTTATATTGGAGTTACGCTTGGTATGTTTACCAGTTTCTGGCAGTGTTGATCGCTGCAGAGATGTGTCAGTTCGGACATTTGACATAGGACATTGGGAGATATTCATATTCATTGTGGCGTACCAGTTATGCATGGGGGAGTCAAGTTATTCAGAGATTCGTCAGAGATGGAGTTGTGTTTTGCGATATCATTCTTGGGATGGACTTGTTATCACGACATCGAGTACTGTTGGATTGCCTGAGGGCAAGAGTTCACATTTCTTGAGCAGAGTAGATTTTATTTGCATACCTGCTACATGCAGAGGAGTTATTCGATATGGGGAGTAAATGGATTTTGGTGATCATTTGGATGGTCAACATGAGTTGCAGGATCTTCTAGTTATCCCAGAGTATGGAGATGTATTTAAGGCCTTTGGAAGGGCCGTCACCAGCTAGAGGAGATGTTCTTACGATTGATTTGGAGTCAGGGACAGCACCGGTTTCACGAGTTCTATACCGATTAGCGCCAACAAAGATGGCTGAGCTGAAAGAACATATGGAAGATTTATCAGACAAGAGATTTATCAGGCCGAGAAATTCACTGTGGGGAGTACCAGTGTTGTTTGTAAAGAAAAAAAAAATGATGGGAGCTTCAGGCTTTGTATCGACTACATAGACTTGAACATGGTAACCATCATGTTGATGAGTTGTTGAATTAGCTGCATGGAGGTTTGTGGTTCTTGAAGGTTGTCTTGGCATCAAGACATCATCAGATTGCTATAGTTGAGGAGTATGTACGGAATGTGGATTTCTGTATATGTTATGGATATTACGAGTTTTGGTGATATTATTTTGGATCGACGAATGCACCGATAGCATTTGAGAAGCTTATGAATGATGTCTTTCGCGAACACTTGGACAAGTGCGCGATTGTACTCATCGACGACCCCATTGAGTTTTTGTTGGAGTAGAGGGAGCATGATGAGCGTTTGCGGATTGTGTATTGATGCATGATGATCAAGTCATTCTATATACATTGCATCAGTTGAGACCTCACGAGACCGACTACCCTATTCATGATTCGTAGTGGTTGCAGTGGTATTTGCGTTATAGTTTTGGAGATTGTAATTGTACAGGAAGGAAGTTCAGATTCGCTGGGATCATTGGAGACTGAAATCTATCTTCATTCATTAAAACTTGTACTTGGACAGTGTAGTTGGATTGAGTTGGTAGCAGGCTACAGTTTGGATATTGCATACCATCTGGAAAAGACAACCAGGTGACAAATGCCTTGGGTAGGCACATGAGCGACGTATCAGAAACCAAAGAGGTTCACGAGTTTACTGGGATATTTGCTAGTCTCAGATTGTGTGCCATTACTGTCGATGGAGAGACAGATGGCCTTGGGTCTTTTGAGCAGGCAATTTTGCTATGGAGGATACGCCAAGCGCATGTTAGCGTTCTGGCTTTGTAAGACGATCGAGATTGGGAGTATTGGATATCATAAGTGTCGAGCGGGATGTACTTGTACCGAAACCGAGTTGTGTGTTGGACGATAAGCTGTTAAGAAAAGGGATCTTACAGCGAATACATCACTCGTGTTTCTCTACCCATCGGGAACACCAAGCGGTACAAAGATATGAAGTGTTAACTATAACTGATCTAGTATGAAGAGAGCTATAACTTCATAGCGTCACAGTGTCAGACATGTCAGATGGCTATGTCAGAGGATCAATTATCTATCATGTTATTTTTGAGCTTACTTTTACCGGAGTAGAAATGAGGCATGGTGATTATGGACGTTGTTATTGGATTTTAAATCACCATAAGTGGAAAGGATGCCACATGGGTAGTCATGGATAGACTTACCAAGTCAGCCCATGTCCTAAGTAATTAAGAAGACATGCATAGGTAATCAGTTGGAGCTGGCCTACATTATTGAGTTTGAGAGGTTTCATGGATGTCAACATTCTATCGGATTGGGATTCAAAGTTCACGTCTACATTTTTGGAATCATTCAGAAGGAACTTGGGACAAAGATCCACAGGAATACAACTTATTATCAGCATACAGATGATTAGTCAAAGAGAACTATTCAGACTTAGAGGACATGCCAGATTTGCGTCTTACAGTGGAATGGAAGATTGGAAAGCATTACATCTAGCAGAGTTTGCCTACATCGACAGTTATCATTCAAGTATTGAGATGGCACCATATGAGGCACTTTATGGTAGACATTGTCGTACACCACTTTGTTGGACAAAGTGGGGGAGATACGAGACGTAGAACCATCAATGGTTCAAAAGACAATAGAGCAAGTTGACATGCTTAAGGTTCGGCTTAAAGAAGTCCATGACCGTCAAAGGCTTATGCAGATAAGCGCTATAAGAATTTTGAGTTTTAGGTGGGCGACTTAGTATACCTGAAAATGAAGATATTTCAAGAAAGATTTAAAGTTTGATTTGGAAGAGTTTGTTTGCATGAAAATAAAGATATTTCTAAGAAGAGTCAAGAGTTGAAAGTGGAAGAAGCTTAAGTTGAGATATATAAGACCGTACCCCATTGTGGAGTAGTGGCTTATAGATTGCATTTATCAGCAGAGTTGTCAGACTTTAGTGACGTATTCCATGTGCCAGTTTTGAGAAACGTTGGGAGAGAGCCATAGCTCATTTTGCAGCCGCCGAGAGAGAAAAAAAAATTACATGCACCTTGCCGCCCAATGGATCTTATAAATTGGAAAGGGAAAGAGGTTCAGAGAATGATGACTATGTTTTCAAAGTTTGTTGATAGAGGTACAAGATTCAGAAGGAGACTTTGGAGACCGAGACTCAAAAGAAAGTTGATTATGCAGAGTTTTCTTTTTTTTTTCAGGATGATATTGGACAACCGGCACATGATTTTTATTCGAGGACGAATTCTTTGTCAGTGGGGGAGAATTGTAACGACCCGGTATCTCTAAACCGGGCTTGTAAATTTATTTGGATTAATTACTGAACCAAACCGGGTGCATTTATATAAATTGTAAGTATCTCCCTCTAGCTAAAACCTAAAGCTCAGCCGCCAACATTGAAACATGTGAGTATAGAGAAGTTGCCGATACGTCTCACCACCTACGTCATCTCCTTCTTCTTCTTAATGGATTTCTATTGGTGTAAAAGGAGAACCATCAGCCGTGTATCACCACCATTGTCCACCTCTTCTTATCGCTGGAGCCACCGATCATCACCAACTACCACGGTTCAACGACTTGAGTCATCACAGTCCACCGGAGAGACATGTCGTGATCATTGCCGTTACATCACAACACCACCGTTTGTCAAAGTCATAATCAGAGGATCACCATCGTCATGATCATCTAACCGGAGGAGGGTCTGAGATCCTTGCCGCGCCAGAACCTTTAACAACCCTCGTCATGACATGGTGGAGATCACCAACCGTTACCATCAGATACATGGCTAAGGAGTGGTTTTGCGAGAGGTTTTTAGTATGATCCAGGGGATTATAGGTGCGCGCCATGTATTTTGGGATAGATCTCGTTTCCAGAAATCTGTAGCAGCAAACGGAATCGAGATCGGAATTGTGCAGCAAAAGTTATTGTTGTTGCTTCTTGGGCAAGAATAAGCTTAAGCTGTTGCTCTGCAGAGACAGTTCCGACCAGTCTCAGCGTAAAGGTGAAATGGTCAACCTAATCAAAATATTTCAGTCTGAAATTTTGTAAGTAAATAGTTAACTCTTTTATCTATCATCTCCAAGAAGCGGATCGATATTCCGAGTTATATTCTGAGAGTTATACTTGTTTTCGCAAGGGGATCTGCTGCAGTCTTTGTTTACGACCAGCCTGGAGCTGAAGCCATTTTTGCTTATCAAATGATGTCCGATCGGAGTAAACTCGGTGGCTACGGAAAGAGGACATATAGGAATACATTCTGACCGGAGGGATTGAAAAGTTAACGGTCAGTTCTTGAGTTATTCATCTGCTTTCTCTAGGGTTCAGTTTTGCCAAAATCATCATATTTATTTATTTTCAGAGAGTTATGGAGTTGCTCTATTTTAGAGCCATCAAGGTCCATTATGTGTTTTGTCAGATTATCTTCAGAACCCGTGGCAAAGGTGAGGGTCTATTCCGTAAATCCTGTACCAGTGTAGAATTCTCTCTATCGTAGTTTAGATTTCGAATCATGATCCGTCTGTTTGAATTGAGTCTGTTTGAATCTTGATTGTTAGTCAGTTCATTCATTGTAAACTGGAACTAGGGGTCTAGAGGATTCAATCGTTGATTTGATTGTGTGATGTTAGGAGATACGATATATACATGTA
>NC_027749.1:13918228-13958464 GCF_000695525.1 Brassica oleracea var. oleracea | reverse complement strand
GTCTTGTTCACTCTGTGGAAGCCTAATCGATTTGACGAAAGTAGGATAAGAAGGATATATACCGTCAGCTAGATAGTACGCCATATTGTAAGGTCGTTGGTTCACGAAGAAGTTCACTCTTGGAGTATTTCCTTGTTCAACATCATCGAACACTGGTGAACGATCTAGAACGTTTATATCGTTCAATGTGCCTGGACATCCAAAAAAAGCATGCCAGATCCATAGATCATGGGTTGCGACCGCTTCAAGAATAACTGTGGTAGTTCCCTTGTCTCCCCGAGTATATTGTCCTTCCCACGCTTTAGGACAATTTTTCCATTCCCAGTGCATGCAATCAATACTCCCAATCATTCCCGGGAACCCTCGCATTTCACTAACATGCAAAATTCTTTGTAGGTCATCTTCAGTTGGGGCTCTCAGATACACTTGCTCGTACAATTGTATGATTCCCTTACAAAACCTACGCAAGCACTCCAAAGCTGTTGTACCTCCAATTTTGATGTATTCATCAACTGCGTCGGCTGCCATACCATATGCTAACATCCGCATGGCTGTGGTACATTTCGCTAGTGGAGATATACCTTCTTTATTAGCTGCATCAAATCGTTGAGTGAAGTAATCGTCACTTCTTGATAGGTCCTCTACAATTCGGAGAAAGACATGTTTCCGCATCCGAAATCGTCGACGAAACATTGTATCATCATATGTAGGTTGATTGGAAAAGTAGTCGTCAATCAATCTTTGATTTGCCGCTGCATGATCTCTCTTGTGGTATCTCCTCTTGCTACGAGGTGGATAGTCTTCCTCGATTTTCTTTCGACGCTCTCTAAACTGGTTGAGGATATACCTTTCTTCAATTTCAGATTGTCTTTTGTAAGCTTCGATATCAAAAAGAAGTTCTGAAGGATCCATATCAAAAGGAATTTCCGATGGATCCATTGTGGTATTGGTACATCAATGAAAGAATGAGTCTTTATTTATAAGACAATGAAATCGATAGATCATGTTCAGTGGTTGGAGGATAAGATTTTTACATTGAAGAAAAAGTCATGGGCACTCGACAACATTATTAAATCGTGTTGAGTGGTTAGAAGATAAGATTCTCCCATTTAAAGCCGAAATTGACGGATAGCATTGATTGAAAAGTCACGGGCACTCGACAGCTTTATTAACCATGTTGAGTGATTATAAGATAAGATTCTCCCATTTAAAACCGAAATTGACGGATAAGATTTTATATTATTAAACCATAACATAACAATACATTATTAAAGCATCAACAGACAACAACATTATTAAAAGAGAAAATTACAACAAACATTGCAAAAACATGAAGTGACATGCTGCAGACAAGCATGGAGTGGGATGATGCAGAAACCACTTGTGACTACAATTATTTTCCAAATAATTCGTAGCTCAACTGTTGGAACAACTCGTTGCTCTGGTCATTGAGATGTTCCTTTTCACTTAGCTTCAGCCACATCTTCATCTTCTTAGCCCGAGTTTTTTCTTTCATCAATTGATTTGCCTCCTCTTGCCTTTGGTTTGCCTCCTCTTGCCTTTGGATTGCCTCCTTTCGCCTTTCGTTTGCCTCCTCTTGCAACATGGCTAATTTTTCCAAGCGTTCAAACTCTTGAGCCTTGATTTGTTTGAATTCATTAAAATCTTCGTTGACCACTTCCAGGGCTACGCTCTTGCCTTTCTTTTTAGCTTTTTTCTTTGCTGCATCCCTTCCCATTGGATGAGCAGTGGATCCAACAGAGTTAGAGTCACTAGCATCACTATCGTGGGCTCTCTTAGATCCACTGCTTTTAGAGCCACTATTCCCTCCAACTTGACTACCATAACGTGGTTGATCACGGACAGCGATCCATTCTTTCATTAAATTGAAATTTCCGGTACCACCACCTGAATAGATTTCTTGCGCTTTCGCCAATACATCTTGCTCCGACCACCCACTTTGTTGCATACGCTTAGCGTTATCGTAAGCGCCAATCCATTTTGACAATTTTTGGTTCATGTAGTTGTAATGATTTCTGCATGAAACTCCACTGCGCGGAGGATCAAATGAGCAATGTTCATTACAATACTCAGCAATTTTGCCCCAAAATGATTCACTTTTCTGGTTTCTGCCAACAACGCTGTTTGTTCCGTATTTGATCCACCCACTCAATAGCACCAAATTTTGCTCAGTTGTCCATTTGACGCTTTTTCGGGTAGCAGAGGCTGAACTGTCTGCTCCAAGAGTTGCTTCATTAACCCCACTTATACCACCAAGAGTCATTTGTGTAGAAAACTAGGGAAATTTAGTTGCTCCAACATTCGAAGCAATTTCCTTATCCGTTGGAGTAGAAGAATAAGTGGGTGGTTGAGATGAATATGACATTGGCGAACCATAATATGGATGGTAGTTTGGAACAGCCGATGGCGTGAAAAAACTTGGTGGAAAACCATAATTTGGTATGTTTTGGGGTTGGTTGGGGTTAGGAAACGGATTTTGGAATGGATAGTTGTTGGGATTCGGATAGTTAAAAGGGTTGTTTGAAGGGTTTTGGATATTATTAGAAGAGTTTTGGTTGGGATCCATTTTTTCAAAGAAGATAGAAAAAATATAGAAACGAGAGTTATGAGAGGCTAAAGATGGTTTTTTTTTCTGTGTCCAAATCTAATGAAACAAGTCTCTATTTATAGAGTATGAAATATGATAAATTTTGATATAATTTTTTTTTAAAATAAATATTTTAATATACAATAATTGAATGAAATAATGTAGAAGAGGAAAAAAAAAAACTAAAACACAGCCAATCAAAGAAAAGTCGGCAGAACCACTTTCTCTTTGGCCAATGGAACTATGCCACATCAGACTGTCTCTCTCCCTCTCAACGGGTTTAATTTTTTCAGCTAGTTGTGTGCCAAGTCATTTTAAACGTTTGATTAAACACACCACTGGTCAACTGTTGAATTAATTTTTTCAACACGTCATTGCACTTGGTCTAATATATATTTTTGGGCCGGATCGGCGGATTCTACTAGAAGAATTCAATATCAACGGGTGACAGACGTTGTACAAATTAAAACAAATGTAGGACAATTATACAAAAATCCAGTTGATGACAACTTGATAATATCCTCTTAACTAGAAATCCAGTTATTATGAATGCGAAAATTTGAAAAATATTTACTATAAAGAAAGTCATTGCACGTGACAAAATGCATAATGAAACCAATTTAATGTAGCATGACAAAAAAACGATCATGGCCCTCACCGTTCACCGGAGCGTACCATCACGCGATGTTTTGTGGATTAAAGGAAGAAAAACCCCGCAAACTTCACGCAAAGTTTGTCCCTTTCACACTTCTCGATGACGTGTCATATTAGCCAAATATTGTCGAGTCAGCACTAGATTCCACGTATGTGCCAAGTGTCTTTATTCGCCAGACTGGCGTCAGTAGTTGTCCTTCTGTGTCACCGTAACATCAGTGTAGCAAGTAGGACCCGCAGTAGCTAAAATAAACTTTTAGTGGCCCACTTGCGACCAGAGCTTTCAATCTCAGCTGTACGATTCTTTTACTACTTTGCTTACTATATTTAATTTTATTTGGATTTTTATCTTATTTTACAGAGTTGATTACTATTTAGGACACGAATTTTTCTTACATTCATAAACACATTCCACTTGTGACACACTTTTTTGTGGGTCCATTAAATTTTTGGACAATTATACCCTCAAGGGAAGGAAAAAATTAGTTTTTTTATTATTTTTAGTATTGTAATTCATGATTTCATTTGCTTTTATCTCAAAATCTAAAATATATTAAATAAAAATAATTGTCATAATAAACTATATTTAAAATTCTCTATCTTTTAAGTTTTATTTTCATATATGTATGGTAACTTGTAAACAAAATTAATCGTGGACGTGGATTTCAAAGCGTGGATAGTAGAGTTATACACTAGTTGTGGACATAAACACCCTAACTCAAAGGTCATTGCTTATACCTTTAAGAGCTTGTTCTTCGCTATAGTCTCCGGTAAGAAGAAATCCATATAACCATGTTTCCACTGTTACTCTCACCGTCACCGGCACCGCCGATACCATCACCACGATCGAGATTTGGTTCTCACTCGTTAAAGGTCTCATCTTTCGATCCAATGTACATCGATCTGCTAGAGACTTCCTCGTGACCACATCCAATACAACGCAACTAGCTCTCGATCTTCGATAAGATAGCTCCATCGGAGATGTCTTATCTATTGGAGCTCGATCAGAGCTCTTATCAGAGATCGAGAACTAACTAGTTGCGTTGGATTGGATGTGGTCACATGGTAAATTTTCAGCATCCAAAAATGAGATTTTTAAACCGCTAGATGGTGGTGGTGGCCTCGGCGGTGCCAGTAACGGTGGGAGTAACGGTGGAAACGTGGTTATGTGAGTTTTTCCTTTCCAGAGACTATAGCGAAAAATAAGCTTTTAAAAGTATCAGCCAACAACTTTCGTGGTAAGATGTCCATGTCCACAACTAGTATATAACTCTACTATCCACGCTTTGGTGTCCACGTCCACACTTAATTTTGTTTACACGTTAATATATATATATATGAAAATGGATCTTAAAAAATAAAGAATTTTATGTATAATTTATTACGACAATTATTTTTATTTAATATATTTTAGAATCTGAGATAAAAGTAAATAAAACATAAAGTGGAATAAGAAGAGAAGAAATATTTATGTGATGAGAAGAAAACAACTTTTATATTAAAAACATAAAGGCAATGAGAAAAATAATAAAGTGTAGGGTCATAAGAGTTTTTTTGACATGAGAAAGTGTGTCTCAAGTACTAAATGTTTTATAGAGTAATTGGAAAGTGAGTAAGTGTCTCTAGGTGTAAAAAACTCTATTTTACATATAATAATTATTTGTTATAGTTTAAAATTTAAATTAAATATAAATGTTCACATCAATACCTTGACAAGAGGGCCGCGCAATTCGCTCCGCGATTGGGACGGACCCATCGCTTATCCTTCCCAGGTTTCCTTTTGTTTTCTTCTCCATCTCTATGTTTTACATTTTTCTCCGAAACTATTTTCTTGTTTTTATATAATTTAATAATCAAAAACTTGATGATTTTCCCTTAAAATTATATTTTGGATGAAGAGTAAGTATGTTTAATTAACTATATGCTCCCAAACGAACAGCTATTCATCCTAACATTTTTCAATTATCTTTTGTGTTATCGGATTATAGTTTGGAATTGATGGTTTAAAATGTAATGGTGAAAGGTAAAATATAAAAATAAATGATAAATATTCTCATCGGAACCTTCAAATGCGAATTACAGCAAATTAAATATCTTTTTATGGGAATAATGGGATACACACTAGCACCTCGTATACACCATCCGTGCTCATGTGTCCCCATTTTTTATTTGAAGATAGACAGACACATAGGAAACTCAATATATCGTATAAAATTAAAATTGGTATTATAAGATAATTAGAAATCGCGGTTAGGTTTAGCTAGGTAGAACATCATTGTCCCTAAGAAACACTTAGAGGCTCTTGATCATTTTTTAATATTTTTTTACTAATAAATTGTATTAAGAACTTTACGTAAGAGACCTATAAATTTTTGATCTCTAATGCAAATATTTTTTTTAGTGGTTTTTAGAATAAAAAATATTAAACATTTTTTATTTAAGATAAAATTTGTTTATTATATAAAACATATTAAAAGATAACATTTAAAACATATATTTTAAAATAAAAAAAATAAAAACAAAGATTAGTAAAAAAAATCGAGAATAATTTTAAAGAAACATCCGAGCTCAATTGTTGTCTTCATCACGTCCAAATTTACGCCATACATGTTCAACCAAATCAGCTTTCAGTTTTTCATGCATTTGTCTAACACGTATTTCGAACACCCATCATATTGGTGATATTTGTAGAATACGTGAGATCCACATGTGAACTTCCGTTGTCTTTTCCTTGTTGGAACTCGGAAACATCAAATTAAGTGTATCTATCTCGTTCGTCTTCTACTATCATATTATAGAGTATGATACATGCTCTCATAATCTTCAAAATTTTGACTTTATCCCAAAAAAGTGCTGGATTTTTAACAATGGCAAAGCGAGCTTGCAAGACTTCAAAAGCACGCTCGATATTTTTTTCGGACAGCTTCTTGATGTTGAGCAAATAATTGTGCTTTCGGTCCTTGTGGTATTGGAATAGATTGGATAAATGTTGCCCATTTCAGATAAATACCATCGGTGAGATAGTAAGCCAAATGATATTCTCTTCCATTGGCATAGTAAGTGACTCGCGGAGCTTAACCTTTTATTATGTCATCAAAAACAGGGGAGCGATCAAGAACATTGATATCGTTTAAGGTACCTGGAGGTCCAAAAACGTATGTCATATCCAGAGATCATATGAAGCAACCGCCTCTAAAACGATTGTTGGTTTACCCGAACTAGGAGAATATTGTCCTTTCCAAGCGGTGGGACAATTCTTCCACTCCCAATGCATACAATCGATGCTTCATATCATCCCGGGAAATCCACGATGCTCTCCAATACCAAGTAGACGTTGAAGATCAACCGGTGTTGGTCTTCTTAGGTACTCATCGCCGAATAAATTTATTATTCCTTCCACAAAATTTTTGACACATAACCGAGTTGTAGTTTCACCAAGCCGGAGGTATTCGTCGACCGTATCAGCCGCTTGACCATACGCCAAGATACAAATAGCTGCTGTACATTTTTGGAGTGTAGAGAGACCAAGCATTCCAAGACCATCTTCCTTTTGCCGAAAGTATTGAACTTCATTGGAGAGACGATCAATTTTGTTCATTCTAAAATGGCGTCGGAAAAAAATGTCAGGATATGTTGGAGTATCACTGAAATAATCATTCCATAACCGTGTGTGGCCTTGTTCACGATTTCTCTCGATATAAACTCGTTTTTCCGTCTCTTCGTTTCATCTTCTTGACCATCATAATCAACGAAAAGATTCTCGAATGTTTGATCAAAATGTTGATCAAAATATTGATCAAAAGCTTCATCATCTACTCCCTCAAAAGTGTTATGGGAAGAAAATGCCATGAAATGATTTTTTTTTTAAACTTAAGATGAAAGAAATAGCTTAAGATGGAAGTTGTGTTTAGATAAAGAACTTGAGATGGAAGAAATAGATTGAGATGTAACTTGTGTTTGATCTTATGTTTAGATAAAGAACTTGAGATGGAACTTGTGTTTGACCGTTTGGTGAAATATGAAGATGAAACTTGTGTTTGATCGTTTGGTGAATTCTACAATCTTGAAAACACTTCCATTTATACAAATTTCTAATAACATGAGTCCGTGACAATAGAGTACAAGAGAGTAAATACAAGACCTTGTGACATGAGACTACAAGACACAAAAATACAAGACGTGTGTTGACAGAGACTAAAATACAAGACATGTGTGTTGCAAGAGACTAAAATACAAGACATGTGACTTGAGTCTACAATCCGTGAGTCCGTGACACTGATGCTCGCAATCCTAAAATAAACAACAACATGAGTTAATAACCACAACATGAGTCAACAAAACAGCAAGAATCATGAAACAGAACAACATAAATCATGAAATAGAACAGCATATCATTATCATTACTGACACAGAAGATGAACATGAAAATGAAACCGATACAGAAGCAAGCACAATAACTTGAAACAGAAACAGACAACAAACAACACGACCTTGAGACCTTAAAACTAAATAGACAACAAGTCATTAATCAGCTTCTTTTTAAGAGCTTCTTCGTAATCAGTTAGAGGTTTCTTTTTGGCTAGTAGACTATCAAGCAGGCTCATCTTGGAAAGCCTCTCTTTGATAGCCAAGTCCTGCTGTTTGATCGATCACATGCTCTGAAACTCAGACAGCGCTTTCCCCTCCACCGCAGTCTTCTTACCAGAACCCTTTGCTGCCTTAACACCAGAGGTCGAATGGTACCTTGATCAGCTTCACCTGTGGCGTGTGAGCTTGATGATTGTGTACTGTCCTCACACTTTCTCCTTTTGAAGATGCCATCAGTTTTAGAGGTAGAAAAGTCACACCATTTCTGATCATTCCGAAGCTCCTTCCACGCATGTTCGAGGTAGAATTTTTTTTATGGTTGTTGTAGAAGATTTCATGGGCTAATTTGAGAATATCATTCTCATTTTGCCCACTACTTTTCTCCCTTGTTGCCGCTTCATAACATCCACAAAACTTGGAGACAAGATCATTGATCTTGTGCCATCGCTGCTTACAGTGGCTAGCTTCTCTCTGTTCAAGGCCTGCAATTTTGGGACTGGCAGCAAAGTATGTTGCAATCCTCTTCCAGAAAGCACCGGATCATTGCTCATTCCCCACAACAGGGTCTTTGCTCGTGTTTAGCCACGAGCTGATGAGCACAATGTCATCTGTTGGGATCCATTTCCTTCGTACTCTACGCTCTGCAGGAGTGGCTTGACTCTCTTCTACTAAACGAAACTGTGATGAAGCTTCAGTACCTTGACTCTCTTCTACTAAACGAAACACACTGTCTTGTTGACTATTTAGAAGCTCAACAAACCTTGGTGACTGCGTATATGGATTATAATCCATATCCGCAAATGTCACAGAAGAGAAGAAAAAAGTTTAAAAGACAAGAATTTCTTTACAGGATGGAAGAGAAAAAAGAAGAATAAAAGACGAGAAAGGCTTTACAAGATGGAGGAGAAGAAAGAAGATTAAAAGACAAGAATGTCTTTACTTGATGGAAGAGAAGAAATAAGTGTGTTTATATCGCCAGAGAAGAAAGGAAGTTTCAGATGCATTCATCACAACCAACCAACTAAAATGACTTGACATTTAGCTACAAAGAGAAGAACATGGTCTTAAATTCATCAAAGCTTTCATCGCAACCAACCAAATGGAGTTGACATCAATCTAACACATTCATCACACTTCAACAGCGCTTTCTATCTAACCATTACACCTATTTATTACTAACACAACCACAATCTAACACTAAGCAAAACATTAACTACCTAACTCAACCATAAAACTTTCAATCAATTCAAAAGTTCATGACATTTACTTGTATTGCGATACCAAATGTACTCCTCTGCTTTGAGGTTCTTTCGTCTTGTTTCGTTGACGATCCTCACAGGTAAACACACAAACAGACATGCACATATCACTAAATTAGTTTATGATTCACGAGAATCAAAACCGAAAACAAATCAAAGAAAGGAAACAGATCAAGGATTGAAACATAGCAAAGAAACAAATTGAAACAAGCATTGCTTTATATTTGAAACACACAGAAACAATCACATGATTAATATATTTGAGAAACAGAGGAAAGAAACGATTTGCAAGAATTGAAACATACAAACAAACAAAAAGTCAGAACATATCAAAAACGATCCATTGCTTTAATTGAAACAGAAAGTCAGAACATATCAAAAACAAATTGAAACATGCATTTCTTTATATCAAAGACAGAACATCCAACTTACAACAAACACAAAAACAAACAAATAATCAATCACATGCGTAATGAAACAACAGACGAACCGGTTTAACTTTCGATTGGAGGAGAGCCAACGAGGGAAAGCTCGGTCGCCGTCGATGAAACCCACCGAGACACAGATTCGACGAGAACCAACAAATAACATAGAAAAACAACCGATCAGGACTAGAAGATGCATAATCTAAGACATGCATAATCGAAGAACGCAACAACCACTTACCTTTTGATTTGACGAGAGACACAGCGATAGAGGTCCATCGCCGTCGAGGAGAACCACCGAGAGAGAGGTCACCGACTCGAGCCACCGACGGAGACGTCGCCTACGAGATCAGAGAAACCGTGAGGGATACAAATCGCCTTTCGTCGAAGAGATGATGAGAGAGAGAGAGAGAGAGAGAGAGATAAATCCAAGATTGATCGTGTTTAACGCGTAACCGAACCTCCACCCTCTCATTTGTTGACACCTGTCCAGTAAGAAACGTTCCTTCGCGGCCTTACTTAAGAGACGTGTCTTCCGTTTTTTTTTAATTACAATTACCCTAAGAGACTTCATTAAGGAACCGAGATAATGATGGTCTTAGAGCATGATTAACTCCGGTCTCATATCCGGGGTTCTTAATTCATGATTTGATATTTTTTTACACCTTTCGGCTAAGGGACGGGTTCTTATATCTCTTATTTAAGATACAGTTTTTAGCTTTTCTTAGTTAAAATCTAAGAAAAGCTAAGAACCGTCTATTAGCCGAATCTAAGAACTCCAGTTAAGAAACTGGGGTAATCATGATCTTAGCTCCCAAGTATTTCCCACCCTTAGGTTACTACTATCCAAATCTTATAAACTAATCAATTTCTGAACTTGCAGTCGTGGTCCTTGGACACAGGGATGGTTCTGAGGGAAGCGGGATGAAACAACCACCTAGGGTCCCCATTTAAAAAAAAAAAAAATCAGCAAAAAATTATTACGCTTTCAATTTCTTAATTTATTATAATTGGACTTCTAATTTTTTTATCTTTTTACAAATAATTTTTTTTCGCCTAGGGCTCAGACCGCCCCTGCTTGGACATTGTAAATTATAACTTCGTGACTTTCAGGCTAACTATGATAGTTAGATAACAATAGATGGAAATATTCTTGCATGGGTTTAGTAGTCGATGGGGTTTGTTTATCTTTAACCGGATGTTTTACTTAGGCGGTCTATTAATAGACATTTTACAACTAGCAACTTAAACATTTTACCACTTATGTCATCGTGATATTGGAGATGCACATTACATATGTTCTTATCTATGTAACTCATTCATGTTTAAACTAATTCAAATGAATGTACTAACACATATAAGTGGGGCTATATAGCCTTCGTGTACAAGTTCTATAAATGTAAAACCAACTTTTTCGATACTTATATAAAAGTAGATATATATTTATTCTATTTTGAAAAACACTAGTTGAAGCTAAATCTGATTCATACTTTGGAACAATAATCGCCTGCTTGTATAAGTGACACAATTTCGGTCCCATATATATTATACTATTGTTTTGTTGAAGCTTAAGAGAATTGGTACGTCAATGTGTTATCTTATGCAATTTCTCAATCCATGCAACTACCCAAGTAAACGCATTGGGGATGCATTTTCGTTGCTGATAAACACCATGTGTATAAATTCAGTGACTGCATATTTATAAACGTCGTCTATGATTACTTGTAAAGTATAATAAATGGATACTTATAAACGGTGGCCAATTGATTTATAACATAGCATTTATTATATTATTTTGTATATAGTCGTCAAATTTTTGTTGGTTAAAAACCATCTCACCTCTGATGGTTCAATGTTGATAAATCTATTTTATTTTATTACGTCACCTTATCTGCAGTATATCTTTTTCAAAAACATATAAAGATATTGGTAATCTTATGTGTAATGGGTTAGGTGAAGATACAACAATATATAGTTCATTCATCCTATTTCTACATTTACACAATTGGTTACAGAAACTCTTTCTGAAAGACATCCTTTCTAAGTTAAAACACTTTCATTTAGAAAGAACGCATTACTTCTATACATACATACATTATCTCTATTGTCATATACATAAAATAACGAATTTGGCCACAAAGCACAAAGAACTTGCGGATGTCTACTATATACAGAAATGGTAATAGTGAAGGTCTACTAATTGCAATATTCACATGCAGCTATAGATTTGTATAACCTCTGTTAAATAAACAAAAGTAATCTTGAAAACACAAAACATCTTTTTGAGTATAAAAACAAACCGCCAATTTAGTCATTAGCCTCTTGTTCGCGATGATATTTCTATCCCCGGTATATTATTTGTGAAAATTACAACTTTTTTTTGTACCCAAATGTCATCACTAGGATGATTCTTAGAATTATTAGAAAATATGTTGGATCCATCTAATTATATAATAAACTTTTTATTAAACTAACCATAAATTTATTATTAATGTCATTTATTATTTCCTTAAATAAAGATTACGGAATTGTCTAATGTGGTTAAAGTATATAAGACAATTAATGATTTTGAATAATAAAGATCTGATTAAAAAATATATCTTCTATCAAATTTATTTAATTTTAAACTATTAAAATAATTTTAAAAAATCATAATAACCATATTATAAAAATTTAGATTTTTCTGTATATGTTATATTTTGAATTTTTAAAAACGACTATAAATTACTAAAACTGTTAAAAGTCTCACATTCAAATTTTGCGATCCATGGTTTAAAATTTTTGTTATGACAAAATACAAATGATTACAAAATCATATAAATAAAAGTCTAATTTAATTAATCATTAAGATTTAAAATATATATGTATATATATCATTCTAAATTAAACTATAAACCATATTGAATAAATAAATATTTTAATTTAAAATTTTACTTTGAATAATTTTTTTTGATAAAAGTTTTGAACTAACATTGATGAAAAAATTTTAAATTATAAATTACTAAAATTATTAATCCTAGAATGAAAATGTTGTTATCAATAATTTAAATTTTTTGCTATTAAAGATACATATGATCAAAAAAACATATGAGTAGAAAGCATCATTTAATAGACATTAATATTAAAAATATATTATGTATGTTAATATCATTTAAATTTAATTACATATCCTATCAAATTTTTTTAAAAAAATGTTTGGATTAATAAAATTGATTTATACGTTCGTACCAATTTAATTATATATATAATAGTTACTGATTTTTAATTATTCAATATATATTTATTATTTGATAATATGTAAGGACATATAATCTATAAAATAATTTATATATATAATGTTTATTACGCGAAAGTTGCGGATCTTAATCTAGTTCAATAGTATATCTCAAGTGGCCCAAAGACGACAAAAAGATATACACAAATTTCTTTTGAGTAATGAAAATGAAAAAAAATAAAACACACAAATGTGTTTTTCAAAACTCGTGGTGGACACTAATAACAAAAAAAACAAATAATTCTGAAAAGCGAGGTCCATACCCGGGGAAAAGAAGCAGTTCAGAGTGAGATAAATACATGATTACCTAGGTCTGGGCGTTCGGGTACCCGTTGGCATTCGGATCTTTCGGGTTTTCGGATTTTCGGGTTTACACTTCTAGGTTCCATACTAAAATTTTATTAGTATGGGTCGGGTTCGGATATTAACACTTCGGGTTCGGTTCAAAATTGTATTGCATCATAAAACCCATAAAGTAATCATATATCGTACGGATTCGGGTTATATCGGTTCGGTTCGGATATAACCAAAGTAAAAAACAAAATTTTGAAGTAAAACATAAAGAAAAACATCTAAATTAAATAAAAATTAATCTATCATATATAAAATTGATAAAATAACAATAAAATGTTAAATCAAGCATGAAAACAAACATTATTTGTAAAAAATATGTATTACCTTATAGAGAGTAGACTTTTTATTTCAATGAGCAAATTATAAAATACTTATTTATAACTAATTGTGTACTTAAAGCATTTATTAGAATTTTAATATTTATTATTATATATAATATTACCACAAATATTGAATTTAATAATTGGAATACTTATATATATTTCAAAATATTTATATTGACTATTAATTTCGGATTTTTCGGGTTATCCGTTCGGGTTCGGTTAATAACACTTCGGGTTCGGATATTTTTTGTACCACCCTACAAGACCCGTTCGAGTATTTTTACGTTTCGGGTCGGATAACGGGTCGGGTTTTTCGGTTCGGGTTCGGTTCGGATTTCGGATTCCGGATTTTATACCCAGGCCTATGATTACCCCTGAAACAACGAATAAGATTTCCCGCGCAATGGGGAACCAAGAACGAGGGTTTTAGGTGACGTCAGATTGAAAAACAATCGGACGGTTAGCGAAGACGCCGCTTGTCTTTTTGTGGGGCCTACTTGTCTTTTAACATCACCTCTCTGTCCTCCATTAAAACTCGATTGCTCTCCTTAAAACTCGAAACATTTCGTTTCTCTTCTCTCATTCTATCATCATCTTTAAAAAAAAAAAAAAAATATGCATTCAGTTCCAGCGATCCTCACTTTCACTGTACTTACAGTGCTCTTAACATCAACGGTGCAAGTCATCGGATGGCGTCCATACCCTTCCAAAACCAACGGCTCCGATCAAATCTTCGACGCTTCAAAGAAATACGAAGGCTCATCGAATCTCGTCCGCCTCCGTTACCACATGGGCCCAGTCCTCACCAACAACATCACCGTCCACCCAATCTGGTACGGCACGTGGCAAAAATCCCAGAAGAAAATCATCCGTGAGTTCATTAACTCAATCTCAGCCGTTGGATCCAAACACCCCTCCGTCTCCGGTTGGTGGAAAACCGTACAGCTCTACACTGACCAAACCGGATCTAACATTTCCGCTACGGTTCGTTTAGGCGAAGAGAAAAACGACCGGTTCTATTCACACGGCAAATCCTTAACCCGGTTATCGATTCAGTCCGTGATAAAATCCGCCGTCGCTTCCAGGTCCCGGCCGTTGCCGGTGAATCCCAAAGGCGGTCTCTATCTCCTCCTCACCTCCGACGACGTCTACGTTCAAGATTTCTGCGGCCAGGTTTGCGGATTTCACTACTTCACGTTCCCGTCGATCGTTGGATTCACGTTGCCGTACGCCTGGGTCGGGAACTCGGCGAAGTTTTGTCCCGGAGTTTGCGCGTATCCCTTCGCCGTACCGGCGTTTATTCCGGGGATTAAACCGGTGAAGTCGCCGAACGGTGATGTTGGTGTGGATGGGATGATAAGTGTGATCGCTCACGAGATTGCTGAGCTGGCAACGAATCCGTTGGTTAACGCTTGGTACGCAGGAGCTGACCCGGTGGCTCCGGTCGAGATAGCGGATCTTTGCGAGGGTATTTATGGTACTGGAGGTGGTGGTTCGTACACAGGACAGATGTTGAACGACGATCGTGGTGCCACGTATAATGTTAACGGGATCCGACGGCGGTATTTGATCCAGTGGTTATGGAACCACGTGGTTAGTTACTGTACCGGACCCAATAAGCTTGATTAGTGATTGGTTTAATGTGCTGTTTGCGTTTTTATTTTTATATGTCGGGATCTTTCGGTGTTGAGTTCGATGGATGAATGGTGCTTTTGTGTGGGAGAAAATTGTCGATGTGTAATGCATAATTAAATTAGTTGATGATAGTTTAAGTTTGTTGAATATGTGGAACATGTCAATTATGTTATTATGTTTACATATATAACATATGATTCGTATTGGCTTATCTTTCTTGTTGAAACAAAGGCAATCTTAATGTGTGATATATACATCTTGGCTTCTTTTTTGTAATAGTATTATTTTCAAAGGCTGTCAATAATATTCGGATTGTAATTTTGAATGTTGCACGAGTTTCAGACAAAACGTATGCTATGATTTGGTTTACTTTTAAATTTTTTAAAATTCAGCTTTTGCTAATGGATGAGTGATGATTGTAATTGCAAACACTGATTAAACATTTATGATGAATTTAGATATTTCAAAATGTTCTTGGATCAAGGTGGCTAATGTTTTTTCTACGAGGAAGCGTATATTCATCAATGCTTGATCTCGAACACAGATTGACATGTTTAATTGTTTAGATCAAGAACTACTTTTTGATATTTTTTCTATTGGTTTTTAGGTGAATACACCTACTTTAATTATTCACGTGTCACAAAAATATGATATTTCTAACATGGCTGACCATATCCAGCAATCTCAAGAGCTTGGACCGCTTTTTCCCATTCTGCTCCAAGAGCTGGAGCCGAAACGAAGATATGTGTTAAGGTCAAATTTATCCCTGGTACAAATGTATTGGAGATATTAAGAGAGATATTCTCAAAATATAACATATAATAAAAGTAAAGAAAAAAAAATCAGAAGACAAGAGCATAAATCATGAAATGTACAGAGATATTTTTGAGGAGTGAAGAGGGTAGGTGGTGAAAGATCCAAACCTAACATAATCGTCCTTTTAATGTTTTTCTTTTGGATTTTTATTTCATCGCAAATTATTTACCCTGATTTGAGGCAATCTTGTTCCCATATATGTTTTGTTTTTCAATTAGGCAATCTTATAACTTGTTTACCTTTTTTCACTTGGGTAATCTTGTTTATCTTTTCTTTGGTTGCTTTCACTTAGGTAATCTAGTAATTTACTTTTGATTCACTTATGCAAATCTTGTTTACTTTTTTTCTTTCACTTGTATCAGAGGGGTCGTTTTCATTGAGCATTTGAATGGTACAAAGAAAAACCATTACAATTTAAAGAGTAGGAGCACAACAGAATTTTCAGAGTATAAACTGTTACCAGTGTTAGTAGACTAGTTGTCTGAGACAACCACTGAGTACATATAATGTATGAAAACAGAGAAAGAAGCTGTAAAAGGAAAGCGTATAAGTTTTGTCCATCCATAACACTTGTTTAAAAAAAGTATTCATCATTATACGAGTTATTCTATTGTTACTCATCTCGACAATATACCATTGCCATAGGCAGATAGGCTTACACTGTACTGTTGCATGTATTTTGAAAAACAATGATTATATATTGCGTTGTGAAAATATCAAACTGCACAAATTCTAGTAATGATAATTGTCCAAGTACATATACTTTAGTATATATGGTTGATTCGTGTGTTGTATTGATTTGTGTTTGTGTACATGATACATGAATGCACACTTAAGTATATATTTGGTAGATACGTGTGTTGTTTGATTTGTGTGTGGTCATGAAACATGAATGCAAATACGCTTGTAATGTCATTCTTACATGACGATATGTTGACGATTGGTACTTACTAACTATCAAATTGATCAGTAATGTATAAAATAATATTTTTTTTTAAAAAAAATAAAAGTTACGAAATTACCAAATATAATTAACAGATATATGATAATTAATGATTATGAATAATACATATTTGATAACAATTTTTGTATCCTCTCTGTTTTTGTTTAATTTTATATTATTAAAAAATAAACAATCACAGTAAGTTTTTAATATAAAAAATTAGATTTTTTCTTATATGTTATACTTTAGTTTTTTTAAACATATATAAATTACTAAAGATGGTAAAAGTCACACACTGAAAATTTTGGGCTCAATGGTTTAACCATTTTTTGTTAAAAAAAAAATACAAATGATCATAAATCGTATGAATATGAAGTGTCACTAATAGATATTCATATTATATATATATATATATATTAATAGATATTCATATTATATATAAATATAAATATATATATATAATAGATATTCGTATTATATATATATTAAAATCATTTAAAATATATAAATATGTTAATTTCAAAATTTACAGTGAGAAATTTTGAGATCTTAATATTTTAATTTTGAAATTTGTATTGAAGAATCTCACATAAATTTTTTTGTGATTAACAGTTTAAATTTTTATTACAACAAATATATAAATGTTAATAAAATCATAAGAGCAGGAAGGGTTAATAATAAATATTTATATTAAAATATTCTTTATATATGTTAATATCACTAAAGTTTAATTATATACCATATAAAGTAAATAAAATTATTGTTTTGATTTATTTTCCAAAAACATGATTATAAATTAACAAAAGATATTAGTTTTGATTATGTGTTTACTGTAATGTATATACTTTTGTGTATCCAAATTATATTTTAAATAGGTGTTTTATAATATGTTATTTGATTGAGACAATCTCAGAAATAAACTTCTTTAAACTGAAATGATTTTTAATATTGGAAACACTATATATATATTATTTCATTTAGATTAAATAATTTAGTCTTGATTTTTATTCTTAAAAGCTTTTAGTGAAATATCATAACAAGATTCCAACAATCTCCTTTTGAGTTTTTTCGAAGAATGAGAGATTTGATCATTCGTCTAATATTTGTTTCTCTCTAATACTCTGTCTAGCTATTATAATCGTAAGAATGAGAAATTTGAACTATTTATTATAAGTTTTCTGGTTTATCATTTAATAAATCAAACATTTCTTAGTTTATACATAATTTACATATATTAGAATGACAAAATATTATATATATTTTTATCGGTATACTCTTAAGTAATTAAACCTCAAAAGTGTAGGTTAATAAAATAAGTAATTTGTAACTACGCGTTAGTGGTCTAGTGGCAATCAGAAGGGTCATACTTTAGGGTTTTATCCGACAAATGCATGGTTCGAAGCGCAAGTGCTGGTGGATTTGTGGTGATTATCTTGAGGGACCTTTGGGCCCAATACAGAGAAGCTGATGTCCAAGCTGTGTGTGGCCACTTGTGGATTAACATGGGGTGATCACCAGTCCTCTCGATGCCTTCGGTGGATTCTCCGGTGGGCTATGCTCAAATTTTCAGCGGATGGTCATTAAGCGCTAGTCGGATATTTCTCGGGAGTATCCGGATACTAGGGTCATAAAAAAAGTAATTTGATTTGTTGTTCTAGAATTAGATGATTTTTACACTGAACTTATGAATATATACTAGAAATACATTTATATTTCGAACATGGACTTATATTCTATAACAACTCGATATATTAGATCACTAACTGTGAATAGAGTTTGCCGGTAATTTTTTAATTTTTTTTTATTTTTAGATATGTATAAGTTAACGTTTATGTAATTCACCGAGTTCATAAAAGAAGTTAAAAAAAGAAACAAAACTCATATTAGTGAGATAAAAACGAGAATAAAAACACAATTTTATATAAGTAAAAATGAAATTACTTAAGGAGAATCAATAATAACAAATCTAATACAGAAAATCTAATTTCATTTCGTCATTTTACAATTGATGTTGCCTATTTGGTTTTGGTGATTTGTGTTAGTAGGAAAACTTAATTTTTTTTGTGCATATGAAATCTTAAAAATAATTAAAATGAGTTGTAATACGTTAACTTTTCAACGACGATAATACATTTAAGAAATCAACATTTTTATTCATCATTTTACAATTGATAAATATCGTAATATTACAAAATGTTAAAATTATTTAATGAACCAATATTATTAGTATAAAAAATTTATTCCACGCGTACATACGCGCACGGGTTACCGGGTTATCGTCTAGTTTAGTTTGTTTATATATTTGATGTGTTTTTAGTTCTATGCGGATGTTAAACACCCCTTTGACATTCTATTAATTATTATTATTATTATCATTCATTTCCGTTATATTTTTATATAATGAAAACACATGCTCATCGTTACTTTTGTATGCGTCTGACCATTTTCTCCTACACAATAGTTATAATGATTCTGATTTGGTTACAATGTGATCTTATTTTGGAAGTGATATATTTTAAGGTGTTCGTTTTGTTTATTTTCATTTGATTTAACTTGTAACCTTGTTTTTATTTTTTCATGTGGTTTTATACTGCAAATCCCATTCTTAATGTGCAATTATAAAAAATTTAATACTACAGAGAGTAAGCAAGTGAGCGATCAATAATATGCATCTTAAAGTTTAATGAAACATTTGAAAGTATTTAGTTTACACTTATTAAAAGTAATATTAACTTTCACTACTTATGTTTTTTTTTTGTCAACGTTTATGTTTTGTTATTCTTATTAGAGATTATATACTTATTCTATCATTAAAATTACTTTTATGTATATGTAATAGATGTATTTTTCTACATTTTTGTAAAAGAACAATCATTCATTTCTTTCTTCCCCGTCGACCATGAATTTTTTTGTCCTATTTTATTATGATAATAAGTATAATAAATTATGTTATGACACAATCATGAATTATTTTCGGTCTTATATATTGTTTGTTGAATCTATTCACACTTTCCTGATTTATTATACATTTTTGGGTAATTTTCTCAAATAGTCTTTCTAAATTTTTGTCACAAAAATAGTTTTTAAAAATGACCAAAAAAATCTCTTTTTATTTAGAAAATTTTAACTTTTTCTAAAAAAAATTGAAACCCTATCTCTAAAACCCTACTCCTTAACTCTAAACCCTAAGTCTATATTAGTTAATCTTTTAATAAAACTTATTTTGGTCATTTTCTTAATTGACGACTATTTTTATGACAAAAACTTAAAAATGGCTATCCTATAGAATTTCTCTGCATTTTTTCTTGAAATTTGATATATGCATCCATAATCATTTTAACATAGTATTTTCTTAGCTAAGTTTATATATGTATCTATTTTAAATTGCACATACACATATTAGCTAGAGTTTTTGTGCACCAAAAAAAAAGAATTTAGGAATCGTCATGTTTGTGAAAGTTAAGAATATATGACCTCAGTTCTTTTTTGTTTTATGTATAAATATCATTCATCTTGCAATAAGAATCTCAAAAACACATAATGTGTTCTTAACTTTTTTTTTGCTGTGAGATGTATAAGTATTTTTTTTTAGAATTATTATATTTTTATTAAAATATTTTTTCAGCTAGTAATTTAATCTTTAATAGTTAACAGTTTTTCTTATTGTACTTTTGTTTTCATGTGAAGAGTTGATGTGAATTATTTAGATGTGGTTGTTGCGCGTAATAGATATATAACTAACAAGAATGACAATTTATTGTTGCATTAACAAGAATACTTATTTGATATACATATTTTTATGTTTCCGTTACTACTTGTTATTTTTTTTCAAAGAAAAAAATCGGTGGTGAAAGACCTGAATTATATCTTGTTCATTTTTATTTTCCAAACTGATTTTAACCTTTCTTGATTATATATTAATTACTAAATGTGGTAATGTAGTCAATCTTTATGAGCTTGATAATCAAAATTTTTTTTTGTAAAGATTACTTCTTTTTATTTTTGGCGGACCTTATTTGATGAGACGTGAAAAAATAAAATCCTAAATGGATTATCATACTTTATGTTATATGAATTTACTTAATGTATTATTTTTTTTGTATTTCTATGAGTTATATTATTAATTTTTCATTAAATTAATTTCTTACGGGAATATCGATATCAAAAATTTGGTTGAGTTAAAAATGTACTATTATATAGAAATTAGACACGTACTATTTATATACTACTATTTTAATATATTTGGTTCAAATAATAAATAGATGAAATATGTATTTTTTTGTAAAATTTAAAATATGAGGTCGCACAAAGAAAAGAGAATATCATATAACTTTATTAGTATATATTTATCAGAAATGAAAAAATGATCATAAGCTTTTTTTTCAAATGATCATAAGTTTCATAAGTTTAGAATCTCATTTAGGACTGAATAAAAGAAAATGTTTTTTTTTTCATAATTAAGATGAGTTAATCAGTCGTAGAAACATACACAAAGAGAACTGTTGAAATATAGTATTACATACTTCTTTTTAATTTTACATACTTCACAGAACAATATATAAAATAAAATTAAACTAAATTAACAACAGGTTCGACTGTTAAGATGAAAAATCAAACCATTGTATAAATTATGGGTCAAAGGAAGTGAAGCTGGATGTCAATTACCAAAAAAAAAAAGTCAGAGAGAAGGCTACAAGTAAAAGTCCATAAGCTTAGACGAGACTTTGAAAAGAAACTACGTAGTAATTACTACTAGGGGTGGGAGTTCGGGTTCGGATCGGGTATTTCGGATTTTCGGATATTTTGGTTTAGAGGTGTAGAATCCGTTCGAGTATTTCTGTACTTCGGGTCGGGTTCGGATATTTTTAGTTCGAATTCGGTTATTTCGGTTCGGGTATTTAGATTTTGAAAAAAAAAATTAAAATTTTCATTTCTCAAATTTCTTGTATTTAAAAATATAACTTTCACTTAACTATTTTTTTATTTTTAATAGATTTGGACATAACATTTTGAAACTAAAAAGACATTAATTTGGTAATTGTTTTTAAAATTTGGATGTAACTTTTTGTTAATTCTCGAAATAAAAAGTTTGACATATATTTTAAGTGAGTAGCAAATCATTTTCTCCGTAATTGTATGTATATCATATGAACTTAAAATATGTATAGTATCAATATAAATATTTTATATAAAATAAAAGATGTAAACTAGAAATATAAGGTTAATTATACATATGTTCGGTTATCTTCGGATATCCATTCGGATTCGGATATTACCCGTTCGGGTTCGGATATCCAATTTCTCCTAATTTAATACCCGTTCGGATATTTTGCTACTTCGGTTCAGATTTCGGTTCGAGTTTTTCAGATCGGGTCTGGGTGCGGCTTCGGATATCGGATAAAATATCCACCCCTAATTACTACTAACAAAGAAAGGAACAAAAGAAACATTTATAAAATGGGCACGATGAGAAGAAAATCAACATCATGATAATCATCAACATCAAAACAATCATAATAGAGGAGCAAATCAATAGCACGGTGTTTTGGTAGTGGGAGGAATGGACTTAGCGGCGCCTCCTAAAAGGGCCCCAACACTTGACTTTCCCTAACAAATTCCGGTGATTCATTATTGTGTTGTGCTATATATTTTACTTATATCCATCCCTAAAAGTTGTTTGCTTTTATACGAGAAGAAGACTTAGTCACATGGTTAAATATTCTTTAGGAGAAGAAGACTAGGACTTAGTCACATGGTTAAGTATTCTTTAGGCCGGCCCATTCATATGATTGACTCTTGTAGCCAAATGGTGTTAGTATGGTATATTAAGTCTCGTACTCTTGCTCCGTTGCTGGTCCGATTGGTATGACAAAAACACCAAATTTTCAAACTAGAACCACACTATACTTTTTCTAGAAACCAAAATGTATGTTATTAACAATGAATATTTTTTTACTAAAGACATACTGAATCTCAACCCATTTTGCTAGTATATACTGACTATAACAGTATTAGTTATTTAATTGTAGTTTATTAATTTTTGTATCCAAAAACAAACCGATCACAGTCTAACCGGATATTTTTTGATGTTTTAACTAGGATTTATTTATCTATAAAAACAAAAAATCCAAAATCCTGCAAACTTGAAATGATGCAAATGGTTAATTCTAGGTTCAAAAAGATCAACTATTCAAAAGAATTATTGTTGCTGAGTTTCTCAATATTAATATTTTAAATAATTTAATTGTATAATTAAAATTTAATAGTAAAAAATCACAGATTCATAAGAATTATTAGTGGTCTAAAAGTATCTCACAATTTTTTGAGAGTTATGAGAGTTTTTTTAACTTCTTATATTTCTCTCTTTCATATTGTTATTCTATTATTATATTTTGCGAGAAAATTTTAGGAGATTACCAATATTGATGTTATAAATAGACCAGATCTGCGCCTCTATTTTTTTTATAAATCATAAGAAACCGGCGACTCCCTGCACTAGACTAGGTCGGCATGTGGATATTTGTTCACTATCAGTTGATATAAATATACTAAAGTGTGAGCTTTCTCAGTGTTTGTAATGGCTCGACTCTTTTTGCTACAATCATTTCCGGGACAAAAAAATTACAAAATCATTGGTGAGATCTATATATACCTACTAGATATTTTTCTGCACCATGTAGAGAAATAAAAATTTAAATCATATTTTAAAATAAATAATTGTTAATTTTTAGATTTTATTATTTGCTAACAATATTTAAATTTTAAATTTTAATTTAATATATGTAAAAACTAAGATGAAATAAATATTTTTATTATAATTTATATATACATATATATACATATATTTAAAAATATATTCCTTGAAATAATTTTATCTATTTATTTTGGTTAAAATATATTAAATTAAATTTTATAAAACTAAGAGAAAATTTTGTTAAGAATATAATTATCAAAATGTAAAATTAAATAATATTTCTAAAATTTGTAGATATTAAAAAGAAATTAATGATATTAGGATAAAAAGATTACAGTTTTTTAAAAAACTGCATAAATTTTTGAAGATTTGTTTAACTAATAAAATTATAAAATTTTTTAAAATAAGAAAATATTATTATATTTCTATTTCTACTATTTCTACTATTATACTATTTATTATTATGTCAATGATTTTTTTTTTTGTCATCGACTTTTACAGACTCAGATAAACTCTGTAAACCAAACTGGGTGATCTGCATCCATGTGAACAACGTAAGACGGTTGCTTCCTAGCTCTACGGGCTAGACTATCTGCCATTGTGTTAAGCATCCGTGGAACATGGATAATTTCTGATCGCATAAAACTCTCTTTCAGGGTCTTGAAATCTTCCAAATAATCTGCAAACGCTGGCCATTCTTCTGGTTCCGAAACCATCTTCACCAATTGAGAACAATCCATTGCAAATGTAACCTGAAATTGACGTAGGTTTCTTATACATTCCATTGCCCAGAGTAGCGCTTCCATCTCCGCATGAAGAGGAGAGAGGCTAGCCCGAACATTTCTTTCCCCCAATAGACCATCAAAACCTACTAACGTACTAAGCCATCCTTGTCCGGAAAAGATATCAGCCTCTTTCCAAGAACCATCTGTAAAACACCATCTACCCGGAATTGTCGGCAAAGACGTAACCACAGTTCGTGGTTCTGTTCTCTGCTCGTTTAAAACCTGAGCCTCCGCCCAAAGTGTAGATTCTGTTTCTGCCAACTTGAGCGTATCCATGGGGTCAATGTCCAAATTACTAAAAAAATTGTTATTACGGCCTTTCCATATGTACCATAGAATCCAAGCAAACTGATGATCCTCCATTTGTGGTAGAACACTCCAGAATAGATGATCCATATTTGTGAAAACAGACTTTGTTGGAAAAGTATCTGGGTTCGACGGTATCTTCGAAAGAGCCCAAACCTGAATTGCTGGAGGACATTCGAAAAAAACATGATTTATCGATTCCTCCTGAGCTCCACACCTGGCACATCAAATATCTCCTTGAATTCCTCTCCCTTGTAAATTCTTCTTAACTGCTATACATCCTGTTACGAGCTGCCATAGGAAATGTTTCAACTTTGGTGGACACCGTATTTTCCAGCAAAAAGCTTTCAATACGTCAACCGTGGGACCAATCAAAAGGGGTGGTCGTGCCCTATTTGGGCAAATCCTCTCTACCTGATATCCTGATTTAACTGTATATTTTCCATTTTTGGTAAAATGCCATCCGTCACTATTTGTCCTCTGAGTTCTGCTCAGTGGTAGATTTTCTATAAGTTTTGCATCTTGTGGTTCCACCAAAGCCCGAATTGCCTGTGAATTCCAAGTACGCGAAGTGGAGTCAATGAGGGAGTCCACTGTAAGGTCCGGATATAAATTATGTTGATTTTTATTAGCTGTTCTCGGGCGAGTGGTTGGGAGCCATGGATCGTTCCATACAGATATAGAAGAGCCAGTTCCCACCCTTTTGATTAGTCCTTTGCTTACCAGAGATCTAGCAGAGACAATACTCCGCCACCCATAGGACGGAGAATATGAGCGAATCGGTTCCAGGGGTGAAGCATTCCTGTAGTACCGACCTTTAAAAACTCGGGCAAAGAAAGTGTTTGGTTTCTCTATGAGACGCCAAAGCTGTTTGCCAAGCATCGCTGTATTAAAATCAGTGATGTCTTTAAACCCCAAACCTCCTTCTTCTTTATCAACACATACTTTGTCCCATGATTTCCAATGCAACCCCTGGTGCTTCCCCCTGGACTCCACCAGAATTGTGCTACCGCACTCGTCAAATTTTTTGCAGTTGCCTTAGGTAAACGATAGCATGACATCACATGGTTTGGTAGTGCTGTGACCACTGATTTAATGATCACCTCCTTTCCTCCTTTTGTAAAAAACCGAAAAGCCCATCCAGTAACTCTACAATTTAACCGATCCTGGACAAAGCTGAAAACTTGTGTCTTAGATCCCCTCAAATCTTCAGGCATACCCAGATAAGAGCCCATTCCTCCTAAATTTTGAATCCCCAGAATATCCCTTAATTCCATCTGCAAATAGTAGATGAGAGATTGTTGGACAAGCTCTTGCTACCTTCATTGCAGTTAATTGTGTCATTCTCTCTGCCTTCTTAATATTCACAATTAAGGCCTCAGTGCACATAATAAATAAGTAGGGAGACAAAGGATCTCATTGCCTTAAGCCTCGCTGAGGAATTAAATGACCTTGTGGCTGTCCATTAAGGAGAACCATGTATTGAACCGACGAAATACATTCCAACATTAAATTGATCCAGCGAGGATCAAACCCCATTTTTTGGAGAAGGGCCTCAATAAAATCCCATTCCACTCTATCATACGCCTTACTCATATCCGTTTTAATTGTCATATACTTTCTTTGACATGCTTTATTAGTTCGCAATCCATGAAACATTTCCTGCGCTATAAGAATATTATCAGAAATCAACCTTCCTGCCACAAATGCCGATTGAGTTTCTGAGATGAGCATAGGAAGATATAATTTCAATCTCTGACACAACACCTTCGAGATAATTTTATACCCTACATTACAAAGACTGATTGGTCTCAATTCCGTCATCCTTGTAGGCCTCTCCGTTTTTGGAATCATACATATATTAGTAATATTTAGTCTAGCATCCATTTCTCCGGAAATTAAAAAATCATTCACCAACTCCACCAAATCTTCCTTAATAATGTGTCGGGAGTGTTGAAAAAATAACGTTGTCATACCATCCGGTCCAGGCGCCTTTTCTGGATGCATCATAAAAAGAGCCTCTTTAACTTCCTCCTCCGTAGCTATTCTCAACAATCGTTGGTTTATTTGAGGGGTGATAGTCGGTGGGATTTCCATCAAGAAATTATCAAACTCCGATGGTGAAGAAGAGGTAAATAAATCCTCAAAATAACTAACTGCCACCTTTTCTACCATATTATCCTCTGTGATCCAATTCCCATCTACATCATGTAATCCAACAATTTTGTTACGGATCCGTCGCTGTTTTGTCAAACCATGATAGAATTTTGTGTTAAGATCCCCAGATGAGTGCCACCTATTCCTGCTTTTCTGATGCCAGTACTCTTCTTCATCCCTATAAGCATCTTGTAATTTCCTAGATACTTCCATTATATCCTCTTGAGTCCTTGTGTTATCTGTCTGTACCTCCTCAAGGGCTTGCTGTAACTCATTTATTTTTTCCTTTCCATAAGGTGGATTATTTTTCTGCCATTTAGCAATTTCATGACGACAATTACTAATTTTTGCCACTATACTCTTCACTGCACCCTCAGTTCTGTCTCCCCTAGAGTCTGACCATCCCATTGATATTGATTCCATAAAACCCTCTCTTCCAATGCATCTTTTATCAAATCGGAATTGTCCTTTCCTCCTAGGAGCTTTGTCTTCTAAATAAGCCACCACTGGACGATGATCAGATGCCACCATTTTTAAATATTCTGTATAAGAGCATGAGAATAAAGTATGTCATTCTTCATTTGCCAAAGCACGATCTAGACGGCATCTAACCATCACTGCCCCTTTTCCTTTCCTTTTTCTCCCTTGCCATGACATTTTATTTCCCCTCGCCGGGAATTCCAGTAATCCACTGTTTCTGATCATATTATTAAAAGGAATAAAAGAATCCACGTTCCTTAAAGATCCTCCGTCTTTTTCATGGTTACCCGTAATCTCATTTAGATCGCCAATAACGAACCAGGGTTCGGACCATGCGAGTCCATATCTAGTTAATCGCTCCCATACGTGTTCCCTCAGTTGCTGATTTGAATCTCCGTACACAAAAGTTATATAAGCCATTTTCCCCATGACCACTGCTTCCACATCTATCATCCGGTTACTAGAATATAGCACTTTAACCTGATACTCATTATTATAATAAAGTGCTAATCCACCACTTCTTCCCATTGGATCCACTGTGACCAAATTATCGAATCTCAAGTGGGTTTAAAAATTCTAGACAAACTCTTTCTCTTGTTTTGTTTCTGATAAAAAAAGAAAATCTGGTTTATTTTTATGCCTTATCTCCCCTAAATAACTTATTGTCCATTTAATTCTCATTCCTCTACAGTTCCAGCTTAGTACTCTCATTAAAAACGAATTTTATATGCTTCGGAAAGCCAATTTGATGGGTGTAATGAAACCCAAAATACTCAACCCAAATCTTGTCCTTGTGTAGTATCTTGGCATATAATAGCTCCATGCCATTTTTCCAAATTTTATCAAGAATAATTACATGTATTTGCCAATCCAATATCTCCACCATCCCAAAATAAACATGATCTAATATACCATTCCTTATGCTGTACCATACCAAAAAATGACTTTTAAGGTTTATAAATCCCACATAACCATTAACGTAACCTCTAAAACCCCAACACCAAAGCAATATGCAAAGGAAATATATATACTCAATCGCATAGTCAATAGTTAACATTTTGAGAGCCATAGAACAGATTCTTTCTATCCAATGAAATCCATACATTCCTTTCCGTACTTGTAGCTGTCCTGATTTATTTTCCTTGATCAACAACCCCATCGCATAAGACGCAGCAAACTCCCCTGTAAACGTATTTGAGTCAACCACGATCGACTCTCTCGGCTTAAGCCCATTCCCCGCATGGCAAGTGCCCTCTGTGATGGGTTTGATGAGACCCGACAGAGTGAATGCGTCCAGATATTGAGCCTGAAAACACCATCCCAATACCCAAACCAGTAGGCCGTTCCAAGAAGCCACAGTAGCCCACTTATATCAAAACTCCATATATTTCTTCGTCTTGTGACCGGGAGGTTGAAACATACGAAGATAAAAGTGTTCTCTGCTGCCCAGCTTTCTTGAACCAACAAGATCTCTCCGTAACTCCTGACCATAGCATCAATGTGGTGTTCCTGCACCAAAGACAATGCCCAATGAGATGCAACAGATTGTCATATGATGATACTCGATAAAACCATAATGCCTTAGTGACAACCAAACATAGATCAATGCGAGTAACATCATACTGTAAGCCCTCATTCTTCTGTGATCCACAAACTTGATAAGAAACAAAACCAACAAATGAAGAGACTTCATACCATAAAACCGAAAACCAACAGACCCAACTTTTATTCCAATACTTAATCAAACTTAAAACTTGACTGACAATCATAAAAAAAAGAAGAAACCATAACAATGACAATACCCATAACCCTTATGCTTACTATGATAATGCTCATAGAGCTTATTAAAAACCTGAATTTACTAATACCACGAGCCAACCCCTGCTCTCTCCATCTCATTCTTATGCTCTGATCCATAAAATTATGGTTTATGAGGTCATGTCTTCGGGTTTGAGGGGCCCTTATTCTCCATCTGCTTACCGGTTTCACCATGGCGCGTTCCAGTTTTACCTGCAGCTCGTTTACGTGGGGAAACTAGAGCCTTGGCAATTCTCATTTTTGTGCTGACTGCAGTACTTATCGTCGGCTTGAACAGACTTTTTCGAGTTCTATGTTTCTTCCCCACGTCACCTTCAGCCATATCCTTCTCATCCTCAACATTAGCCACTTCTCCATCCTTTCGAGTCTCCTCCCCACTTGCCTGCTCTAGCTCTCTCAATGCTTCCTCCATTTCCCCTTCAGAGCATTCCGGGAGATCATCTACCGTATCCATATCAACACCATGCTCTAGAAAAACCGCCCTTATCTCATCCATCTCCATGACCTTGTCTGTATCAGCATCAGCATCAACCTCGGTTACATTGCCATAGGATCCGAAATGACAGCTGCCCCTGTTGCTTGAGTCTTAGCTAGCTCCTCCTGAAAGTCCTGTGAAGGTAGATGCTGTTGAGCTACCTCAGCAGTCTGAATACCTCTCCCAACTCTAGCCTCAGAACGTTGTAGCTCCCCATCCTCCCGTTCTTCCACACGGGAACCTCGCAGCAATTGTTGATCTCCGACTTGTCCAGTTGCTTGTCCAGATATGCCCCTGCCCCTTTCTTCCTGAGCAACCACTCTTGCTTCATCTCTACGTGGCATTCTCTGCCTAGACCCCTCGCCATCCCCTCTGTAATTTCCCCGATTATTAAGCGAGCTCTTGTTCCCTTTCTCAGCCACACGCCTCCATTTGTGATCATTCTCCTCCACCATCTTCCCTTTGCCCTTACCATAATACTCTCTCCCATCTCTTTCCTTCTGCTGATTACCCGTATTCCCGTTGATGACGACGCCCTTGTAACTCCTGGCCCTCTCCTCGTGTTTCCCACCTTCAAACCACCCACCATTACCATCTCTATTCTCCCTCTTCCTCTCCGGGCTCTGCTTCACCTCTGGTTTAGCAAGAGGACACCTCTCTTCCTTGTGGCACAGACTAGCACAAATTGGACAAAATCCAAAACGTTTCTCGTACCGTAGAGAGATCATAAAACTCTCCTCCTTTGAATTCTACAGTGGTCTCCAAACAGAGTTGTTGAAAACCATCCACCACCACCTGAACTCTTGAAAGCTCAAGATCCACCGAGACCAACCTCCCAAGTGCGCCACCAACGCTCTCGAATGTGGGCAGTGTCCTAAACTCCGTTGGAACACCTCGCACACGGACCCAGAATGGTATTTCTGACGGGAACAATTGTGACTTCCTAGGTTGCCACCTTGCAAGAGCCAGCATCCAATAATCAAAATGATATTGTTGCAGCTTCAGAACATCTTCAATCTCTTCCTTTGTCTGAAAATCAAACTGGAATTTCCCGTGACCCAAGTCTGTGCCCACCACACGGTCCTCAAACTTCCAAATCATTGGGATGTTCTGTAGCAGCGCCTGCATCTCTTGCTCAGCTGGATTCATGCACCTCCCAATCAAGGTCTTTGCATAGATCTTGATGAGGGCCGAGTTATCAAAATGCGGCACCGATATCTTCAATCTTTTCCGAGTGTTCTCTCCCTCCTTCATGGCTCCACCAGTTCCCAATAGCTGTCCCTGTGTCATGATGAACCACACAACACCAAAACCTAGTTTTTTTATCAGAGAGCAAAGCTAGGAAACTTGAAAGTGTGATGTATTAAACACCACCCCCACAACGCTTTTTATATTGTCTCCACATTCCTATTTCTCCTACCAAACCTATTCCCTCATTAGTACCAAATATCTCAACAGTAAAGGCATGATTATCTCCATGAATCCAAATTATCCTCAGTATCTTCAAACAACACTTAACCCGAATCAAATCAAATCCGTAAGTATTGGTTTCAATCCTCGCATAAAAGAATAATATTCTTTTAGTTAAGCGATCCAAAGTAATACCTGAAGATTCATGTGATCGCATAATGAAGAAGATCCATATCAAAATCCATGCGACTCCATCATCGCTTTCCTTAAATTGAGATCCCCTGAATCGTATACCCCTTAACCCGATTCTCTGAATCGTCCTCACCAGAACTTTCCCGAGATTTGATTGATCACCTTCCCCAATCTGCCGAGATCCCTTGATTCCCCTCGAGTAGATCACACCGAAACAACCATAATCTACACTCCTCCATCGATTTCCCGGACCCCAATCTCGAAGATCCATCAAAACCCTGAACATGTATCGCTATCGCCGTCGCTTTTGTTAGAGAGAAAATATTGTTAGTTTCCTTAATCTTACTAGTTTATTATTATTATGTCAATGATGATTTATTAGTTTTACCATATTCTAACAAATTTACGAAAATATAAAAAAACATTCAATGTGGATGCACATATCACAATTAGTTTCAATAGGGTAGTGACACTTGTCAAATCACTTCTTAGATAATGATTAGGGGATTATGCCTTCACCATAAACACTTATCATCTCTTTGCGTACGTGCAAGATCCGTGTGCAGCCCCAGCTTCATCTTTAGCTCCTCCATGTTTGAAGAACTTATCTCTCAGCAATGTTCATTTGCTCAACGAAAGCGGATCCTCTTCATACTGGTATATCGTTTACGAAAAGCACTTGGCGTATATGTAGCTATAGTCAGAGCCGGTCCTAGATATATGGGGGCTGGAAGCAAAAAAAAAATTAATTGGCCTATTAACTATAAAAGACTTGTAACGGAGAGAGAGTAAGATTCGAACTCTTGACTTCTTTAAGCAAACATGTGTACAATAACCAAATTGGCTGAAGAAAATTTTGACAAAACTCGGCCGAAATAATACTTAATATTTAGCGGCCGGAAGCAAGTGCTTGGCCCGGTTCCATCCAGGGCCGGCACTGGCTATAGTATACTGCACAAAGACACCTTAGTTAAAGAAACAAATGCACATAAAATAACACTTGCATGCATATCTAATCTATTAAACTAGAGTCCTATTTGAAAATTACCATGACATACATTTTTTAAACCTACTGAATATGTTATGACTTATCTTTTAATTAGCCTTCCTATTATTTCTATATATATCATATTAACTAACCTTCTTATTATTCGTACATATATTTAAATTAGCTTTTATTAAATATATACTTTACTTCAACATATTATTTAATTAATTAGTCTAAACCATGTAAATAAATATCGTTTGGCAAATCAGTAGATACGATCACTGAAGTTTATACACAACAATAGACCAAAATATATGCTTTTTTATTTAAAGTTCATCGTGCCTTCACTTAACACTATGTGAGCCATAAAACATGTTATATTAGAGGTCGATTCAAATATACATTATGATATTATCTTATACTTTTACAATATAATGACTTATAAAACATGTTTTATTACAGAATGATTCACATATACATTATGTTACTTTCGTATTGGAAATTCTACGACATCGTATATGGTATAGTTAATATACATAGTTTCATTGTATAACAAAATCAAGCTTTAAGATGTAGTGATTCAAAGAACTCACACATGTTCATAACCAACTTGGAGATGAACTGATTCAAATAAATCACAGATGAATCGATGTTTACTATTCAAAGTTATGTTTTCATGGTTATCATCTACTATACCTTAAGCATGTTTTATAAGAAGAGATAAGAGGAAGGAGATATATTTTTTTATGAAATTAGGTAGTTACAATTGTATAATAATTTTTGTAACAATATATACAAGATATATGGGAACCAAAAACTGTACGCAAACATGATAGTTATCAGAAAGTATTATCTGTTGTCGAATCGTCTATATAATCTTTTTCATATCATAATTGCAAGATTATAATAAATCATCACTAAAAAAACCAAGATAGTTATCATGGTTATAAATAAAATTTTAAAACAATCTCATTAATTAAGAAATATTGTTTTTTAATTTCCAGATCCAGATATTTTTGCTTCCTGAACAATAAAGTCTCAGATAATTTTGTTGTTCATTTTATAGTTTTGTAAATAATATTAGCACAGCTGAAACAAATGAAATAGTTGTTAATATATTATACCCCCTATAATATTTTCTTATATCTCAAATCCTTAGAAATAAAAAAATTTGTAAATATATGCCAAAAATACGAGATATTTATAATGTTTCTGGATATAAAATGAAAAAAAAACGTAAAGAGATTCAAATTTTTAGTTCCACAAAAATAACATTTCCATATAATATTTATATGAACAACCAAATCGGATATTTATAAATCAATTCATTGGTTTGTAAATTAAGTCCAAAAATTTGTTTCATTCAAGCCCAATGTGATTAAATTTTATATATTATAAGTATAATTCAATCTTTAATATTATTAAAATAAATTAAATTTAAAGGTCTTTTATAGTATTGATTTGTATAGAAAACATTTCTTAGTTTACATCATTGTTATTGTAATTTTATTCAGACATTAATATAGTATACTCCATGTTCATTTTAATTACCGTTTAAGATTTGCGCTCAAAGTTTAAAAAATATTTAATTTTGTATATTTTCTGAGAAAAAACATCATTATCTCTATGCCTAAAATTATCTTAACCAGTAAAAAATTGAAGAATAATTCTCATAAATTTTGCATTAAAATTGTAAAACGACGTTTATTTTGTAAAATATAAACAAATTTATTTTACAAAGACACTTAATATGAAACAAAGAGAGTAATATTCTACATTTAAAATTTAATTATATTGAAATTTTAAACTACAAAACATGAATCCCTATTAATATTATATATGTAAATTTTTGTAATAAAATACATCAAAATACAAAATTTGACTTGAAGATAGAAAAACTCAAATGTTATAGTTCAAATGCGACAAATTGATGTAACCATTTGTTGGATGATAAAATTGATGAGCCAAATAAGGCTACCCCACACTTTAATTATATATAGAATACAATTATATAAATTTTCACCTAAAAATTTATTCCAGAGTTTGAAAGCGTGGATAAGAATCTAGGTAAGTATAAGTACACAATTAGCAGATCTTTTTTCATTTATAATATAATCTTGAGGTATACCAATTTTCTAAACATATTTAAAATATAACGACATTTAGTAACACAAAATAAAAATCAGAAAGTGTAACAAAAAATATAGCTACTTAAATCAGAATCAACATCCAAAATATCATATTCCTATTTAGACTCACTTTTTCAACTGAATTTGAAATTTTATCGGGTTCTTAACATTGTTATTTGAAACAAAACAAGAATCAAAATAAATAAATACAAACCAAAATAAAATTCATAAATAACCTAATGGTTACTATTACTATATTTCTTGAACTGAAAACCAAAAACCACACCGAACTAAAACAAAACTGAAGACCAGAAAAATACAATATGGAAGCGAACCAAAATCGAATGCTCATGCCTAAAAACATTAGTAAACAAATAAACATGTTAATAAATTTGTCAATAAAAAATCATTTCGCGCTTTCAAGCGCGGATACTATTCTAATCTAATATATTAATTTAGAGTCCTATTTTTTTATCTACCATTAACAAATCATAATAGGACCACTTGAAGAATTAATTAATATGACATCTAATCTATTAATTTAGGATCTTATTTTTTATCTACCATTAACAAATCATAGTAGAACCACTTAAAAATTAATTAATATAACATATTTAATTATTTACATTAATAAGAAACCAACTTAAATTTGAATTAATTTTTTTCTCTGTTGAGAAAGAATTTCACAAAATCTTATTTAAATTTTAAAACTTTTAATAAAAAACATATTAATTAATTTTGTAAGTAGTAATATAATATTGTTATAAATCAATGTTAACTAAAATCTAATTTATTAATTTAGAGTCTTATTTTTTTATCAACCATTAACAAGTCATATTAGGACAATTTAAAGAATTATTTAATATGACATATTTGATTATTTACATTAATAATAAACCAACTATAAATTTGATTTTCATTTTTAGTTATAACAAAATCTGTTGAAAAAAATCTAACATAATCGTACTTAAATTTTTTAATATTTTTATAAAAAACATATTAATTAATTTCGTAATTAGTAATATAATATTATTAGAATTATATACTATTTTATATATAAATTCTATAATTATATTTGGTATTATATAAAAAAAAGTGTTATATGAATTAAATATGATAATATTTTATTAAATAGGTAAATTATATTACTATTTACGCTTGGCGTTACTCGAACCCAAGACCTCACTCTTTAACAACACTCCCACAGGACGAGTTGTCGCTAATTGATCTGCTCACCGGTGGATGTGGAGGCGTTTTCTCCCATGGCTGTGAGCCGGGTTCCGAGTGAGCGGGATGGGTTGTCACATAAAAAAAGTAGACTTTTTTGTGACAACCTGTCCTGTGGACCTCACCGATCCCGTGGACACCATGCTCACAGCCCTGCATGGCACCGACCCTAACCCCTCAAATGTGAGCCCTCACTGACTCCCCCATGTAGGTTATTGATGTGCTTGGCGTTACTCGAACCCAAGACCTCACCCTTTAACAACTCTCCCTCAGGACAAGCTGTCACCAATTGAGCTGCAGATCAATTGGTGACAACTCGTCATATAAGAGTGTTGTTAAAGGGTGAGGTCTTGGGTTCGAGTAACACCAAGCGCATCAATAACCTATTGGTGGATGTGGAGGCGTTTCCTCCCACGGTGAGAGGTTAGGGTCGGTGGCGTTACTCGAACCCAAGACCTCACTCTTTAACAACACTCCCACAGGACGAGTTGTCGCTAATTGATCTGCTCACCGGTGGATGTGGAGGCGTTTTCTCCCATGGCTGTGAGCCGGGTTCCGAGTGAGCGGGACGTGTTGTTACAATAAAGGTTGACTTTTTTGGTGACAACCCATCCCGCTCACTTGGAATCCGGCTCACAGCCCTATAGGGCACCGATCCTAACCCCTCACTGTGGGAGGAAACGCCTCCACATCCACCGGTAGGTTATTGGTGCACTTGGCGTTACTCGAACCCAAAACCTCACACTTTAACAACACTTCCACAAGACGAGTTTTCACCAATTGATCTGCAGCTCAATTGGTGACATCTCGTCATGTGGGAGTGTTGTTAAAGGGTGAGGTCTTGGGTTCGAGTAACGCCAAGCGCACCAATAACCTATCGGTGGATGTGGAGGCGTTTCCTCCCACGGTGAGGGGTTAAGGTCGGTGCCCTGCAGAGCTGTGAGCTGGGGTCTGAGTGAGCGGGATGGGTTGTCACAATATATATCGTAAATCATTGCAATGCATATCAAGGTTCACGAATCCACTAAGATCACATGATCACGTATGGCTCCATGCTAGAACGGCACAAAAGATGATATTTTACCCAAATCTTCGCAATGAAGCACCCACTACTGGGTCTTCACACGTCCATGCTAGGATGACCCTGGAAAATCTTCAAGAAAAGAGAGAGAGAGAGAGAAAGAGAGAGAGAGAGCTGTGAGTTTTGTATATTGAAAGAAAATTTTAATTTTATCAATTAAAAACTTAATTTCCGATGAATTGAAACCGTCATAAATTTGTCGGTCTCGAAAAATTAGGAGGTAATACTTCACATCTCAAAGGTTATAGTTTCATCAAAAAAATTTGACGAATTTCCGACGATAGAAATTATTATAAATATAAATGGGTTATCTTCCAATTTTTTTTTAAAAGAAAACTGACGAATTTTAGATGACAAAAATCATTACCAATATTGATAAAATGTCGTCGAATTAGCGTCGAAAATTTCTGATTAATTTCCAAAGACAAAATGATTATTAATATTGATGGACTGTCATCTGAACAGATTTTGCCATTGCCCGACGGGAAATTGCCAAAAATAACATTTTCAAAGTACCATTTTTCATGTTTACACTAACCACTTTTACTCTCATCTTTAATGAAGGGTAAAAAATATTTATAACCTTTTGATTAACTTTAACAAAAAAAACATATGCTTAACTAATCTAAACTAAAAACATCAACTTTGAACCCTAAATCATCAGCTCTAAACCTCTAAACCCTAAACCATGAAACATCAACTCTAAACCTTAAACCCCGAAACATCCTAAACTCTAAACCCTGAACATTCAAATCTAAACCTTAAAACATAAATTCTAAACCCTAAACCCCGAAACACCCTAAACCCTAAACCCTAAACCCTAAACCCAAAATCTAAACTTAAAACATCAACTTTAAACCTTAAATCATCAACTCTAAACCCTAAACCATGAAACATCAACTCTAAACCCTAAACCCCGAAACATCAACTCTAAACCCTAAACTCTAAACCTTCGAATCTAAGCCCTAAAATATCAACTCTAAACCCTAAACATAAACCTTAAAACCTAAACCCTAAATTTTTCTGAAATTCGAACCCTAAACCCTAAAACCATAAACTTTCAAATCTAAACCCTAAAACATAACTTTAAACCCTAAACGTAAACCCTAAACCCTAAAACCCCAAACCTTCAAATCTAAACCCTAAAACATCAACTCTAGGGTTTTTGGGTTTAAGGTTTGGGGTTTAGGGTTTAGGATTTAGGGTTTAGATTTTAGGGTTTAGAGTTGAAGATTGAGGGTTTAGAGTTGATGTTTTAGGGTTTAGGGTTAAATTTTTAGGGTTTAAGGTTTAATGTTGATAGTTTAGGGTTTAGTGTTGATGGTTTAGGGTTTAGAGTTGAAGTTTAGGGTTTAGGTTTTAGAGTTGATGATTTAGGGTTTAGAATTGAAGGTTTAGGGTTTAGGTTTAGAGTTGATAATTTAGGGTTTAGAGTTGAAGGTTTAGGATTTAGAGTTGATGTTTCGGAGTTTAGGGTGTATAGTTGATATTTCATGGTTTAGGGTTCGTATTTCAAAAAAAATGGTTTAGGATTGATGGTTTAGGGTTTATGGTTTATGATTCGTATTTCAAAAAAAAAAGGGTTTTGGATTGATAGTTTAGGGTTTAGAGTTGAGTTTTAGGGTTTAGGGTTTGAATTTCGAAATAGTATAATTCGAAAAAAATGAAAAAATATTTTTTATTTTTTTAGATTTTTATTTATTTAAATATTTATTTATTATATATATAAAGAACAAAGGCATAAGAGTGGTAAAAAAAAAATGATAGCATGAAAATGGTAAACATGTAATTCTCCTTTGCCCGACTTTAATACAAGTATCAAGGGAATATCATCGAATTTCCATTGAAAATTTCTGACGAAATTCTAACAAATACCATTCTTATTGGAATTTTATCACATATATGTGATGTAAAAAATCGGTGGGAAATTCCGTTGGAATCCGACAATCCGATTAAAAGGGAGACACTAAAAAACATGATGGAAAAGATATATCAAGTATTAGGGTTAATTATTTTTTGTATTAGGGTTAATTAGCTTCAAACAATAGTATTACTGTATTAGGGTTAATCAAACAAGTAATAAAATGAGGATACAAGTTTTAGATAGAGTGTTCACGTAGGCGAAAATAATCGGCCAATGAGAAACTATATTTTTTCCATGTCACTTCCTCTATTTGTTTTTACAAAATGATCCTTTAACTTTTTACTTAAACAATTATAACCGAAAATATTTTCTTAGTTAAATATATAATTTATATAAATATAATTATATTTTTTATTTACATAATAGTTTGTAAAGAAATATGTAGTGTAAATAATATCATAATTTTATAAAATACTAAAATAAATTGGAATGGTTTTCAACTTTCACAAATGAAAAGTATTATTTATAAAATTAGAAAAGAATATATCAAGAATATTCTTTTTCAGGAAAGAGATAATAGAAAAATACATCAGAGACAAATCTATCTCTATTATGAAATTCATCTATTTTAGAGAAAAAAATAGAGGAATACATTGAAGATGGTCTAAGGCATGGCCGACGTAAATGATCGACGTTGAGATTTCAGCTTTTCCGATTCTTACTATTCTAATCTCAATATAATTTGAATATTCCCTTTGTCTTATAATAAAATGGTTTAAAAGTATTTTTTGTTTCACTATATAAATTGTTTTTATATTTCAATGTAACTTTATATTTATTGGATATTGTGTGGTCAATTAAATTATGTAAATTACTGTGTAATTGATTAAATTTATATATTAAATGACAATTTTCTAAAATAATAAGTTCTAAATATTACAGATTTTAATTAAAACTGATTACATTTTGAAACAGATAGATAAATTTATAAACTAACTCTATATAGATATGATGACAAAATTGTAAAGTGGTCTCACCTTGAATTTCTCCCATTTTGTGCGTTCCTAATTGGAAGGAGATAATCAACATCTAATATTATGTTACTCTCAGTATATTAGAAATGATCGAACCGTAAACCAATCACTACAAGAAAACATAATCTTAACGAGGGCGGCTTTCCTCGTGACTTCGTCGTAAAAGAGGCTTTACAACGAATTAGCGAGGAAACACGTTTGCTCGTTACTCATCCGTCGTAACAGATATTTCCTCGCCATTTCTTAGTAACTTAGCGAGGACAATATTTCGTCGTAAAGACTAATCACATCATTTCGTCGTAAAGACCACGTAAATATTACACGTAAGGAGGTCGCTATATTTCCTCGCAAATACCTCGAAACGAGTTCCCCGTAAACTACACGTAAATACCTTGAATGTGTTTCCTCGCAAAATACACGTAACTACCACGAAAGTATTTCCTCGTAAAATACCCGTTTATCTTTTCTCGTTATTTCCTCGTAAATGTTTTCTCGTAAAATACTCGTTAATTATTTCTCGACATTTGCTCGTAAGGTTTCCACGTAAATAGGTCGTACATTAGCTACGAATTTACTTCGTTTTTATTATTTTACAGAATTTAAAAATATTATTAAAAAATAATCAAAATTATTTAATTTATTAATAAAATTATAATTTAAAATAAAAATAAATCAATACGAAAATATTTTATATATAAATAAGTTTTGAATTTATAAT
>NC_027749.1:13917848-13918038 GCF_000695525.1 Brassica oleracea var. oleracea | reverse complement strand
TTACGCAGCTCAGTGACTTCATCATCCCGTCGCTGACCATAAGACGATGTCACTCTCGGAACATCGTTGACGGAACCATTCCCCAACGTACGTCCCTTTTTTTAGGGACAACCTTAAAAACAAAAAATAAATATTGTTAGTAAAAATTTAAAGTTATATTAAATGAATAATAAAAAATTAATTTTTTTTT
>NC_027749.1:13916654-13917371 GCF_000695525.1 Brassica oleracea var. oleracea | reverse complement strand
ATGGAGAAGTAACCTTTGATTGTGTCGGTTACGTCCGATGCAAGACAGTTGTCAACCCCCCACCTGAAAAATACAAATTTAAAATATAAATTATTTTTAATGTTATAACAAAAATTTTAAACGAATTAAAAAAAAATTAATGCAACATACCAGAAAGTTCCGTCCGGTCGGTCGGGGTCGATGACTGGTAAACCTTCTCTGCCTGGCAGACGGAGAATGTCCTCTACAATGTACTGCGAGTAAGGAGCACTTGGAGGCACCATCAAATCGGGAAGAATATCGGCGGCCATCGGAGGAGGCACAGAAGCAGGCATCGTCGGATGAGCCATTGGGGAAGGCACATGAGGAGCCGATGGTGCACTAGAAGAAGTAGACCCATAGACTCTCTGAGTGTACTGAGTCTCGGGGACAGTCTGCTGACCCGAAGAACCAGGAGCTGAAGAAGAGGCCGGGTCTAAACGACTACCCGGCTCACCGAACATCTCTCTGTAATGTGCAGTAAGTCTTCCTTTGCGAACCTGGGAAAAAAAATTTAATTTTTAAAATTAACATCAACAGTATATTTCCCAACATTATCCACCTAATCAACACTAAATAACATAAAATCCGTAAACCTATCTAAATTCCCTATACTAACCCCCTAATTTATCCTAAACTAACCAAATTAGAAAGGAATTAGAGAGGCTTACCATTGCTACGAAATGAAGAGGAAGTGGA
>NC_027749.1:13853630-13916554 GCF_000695525.1 Brassica oleracea var. oleracea | reverse complement strand
GACGATTTCGGCCATCAGAATCCCCCTGTTTTCTTGTAGTGATTGTACCTCTGAATTTTCAGAGTAGCTCATAATTAGGGACATAATTTGAGCATATCAAATCTGCTCTTGCAATCCCGCAAAAGGGTTTTCGTCGACAAAATCTTCATCATCATCCTCTTCAAGAACCTGTTCATTACGTTTTTGATTCCTCGAAGCCTGTGGTCGACCTTCCATCAGCCTTCACAATACAGCCTCCATCTAAACTCGTATTGATTCATAGATCTCCAACTGAAAGTTGGCAAATGCTCCCCGTAAGACTTCCGCTTGGTCATCAAATCGTTTCTGAAGAACCTTCTTAGGCGAGAATGGTTAGGATTCTTTGTATCTGATACCAACCGTCGCAGCAGCGTATTGGGATAATCAAAGAAGCTGTAATCAAACTCTGATTAAGTTCTTCGACGACTCTTTTCATAATAGAGAAATATAATTGTGATTTGTCAGAGAAAAAAATCTCTTGTTTATTAAATGAAAAACCAAATCTTAGAAGATCACATACGTTCTCCTTTATAACACCAACAGAATATTAATCATAATCTAACGAGACTAATGAAAACTAACAATAATCTTTAGCTTCTTAGGTTGAAACATATACGTACATATACGTATTCAACTTAAGACTTATCCGTATTTAAAGAAATTAAGAAGAATTAAAAAGAAAACTAAAAACCAGATAGAAATCGAACTTGTTAATAAATGTGTTACACTTGCCAGTAGATAGTTTAAGAAAGAACTGAGAAAGTCCAGAGAAACCCTAACCAGAAAGTACCAACCTCAATTATACTCTATAGTCTCTCAGTCTTAATCTCTCTCTGTCTCAATGTAAACATCTAAAACATTTCCTATTTGTCCACGTGTATATATACCTTTTTGCTTGATAGAATATGTTTCATACTTAAATCAACTCTCTCTTCTTTCCCTTCATCCGATTCTCAGCTTTTTCCCAGTGAATTATAAACCAATATTCTTTAAATTCTTTAATTTAAATGATTAGCTGTCAAATAAATAAAAATTGAAATGATTCATAGTATTACTTTCAGAGAAACAAATAGAATTTATAAATAATTTTGACCGTAATTTAAATTGCGATGAGCTGTAATTTAGGATTTAATCCCTTTTAAAAAGATTTTGTTTTTAAAAGGTAAGAAATCGACAGAAGAAGCCACTGAGAAACACGTAGACTCTGGTGATAAGCTTCTTCCATTCGCTAGTGATAAAATCAAGAAACATAAACATAAACTATGTAACCGAAGAAAAATAAACGAAGACGATCACTACATGCGTGAGTTTTACCTTCCGTTTTTTCAGTTAAGGTCAAGGTGATGCATCATTTTCATCGGTTGTAAAGTTTCGCTCCTGGTGCTTCTGATTGTGAATTTTTTGACTTCTTGTGGAGGTGTTTAGGTTTTTTTTTTTCTGCAAGCCTACAGATCTCTTTGGCTTTTGTCTGTGTAGAAAGTAGAAACTGATTTTAAGAACAAGCATTTGTAGGATTTTGTTGAGTATAATATATGGATTTAACTCGTCTGGGTTTCGATTTGAAAACCTATAGTCTTTGTGTAGTATGCCCGGCTAATATGCTCGTCTTTCATTATTATTTATTATTTATTTTTATTTTTGGGTGACACTTTGATGACGGGAACATAAACTTCTGCTAATATGTCTCCTCTTTCATAGCAATGGAAAATTACAGGAGGGACATTATCAGCCAGTTGCCAGATGATCTGCTCTTAAAGATACTGTCGTCACTTTCTCTTAAGGAAGTGATGGCTACGAGTTTCTTGTCCCGACGGTGGCGGTCTTTATGGAAGTTGGGGTCTAAACTCAAGATTGGTGATAAAGACTTCAGCGAGTTGCTTGTCAAATGGGTTTCCAGATCTTTGGCTATTAGTAACCCTCAGATTCTAAAGAGCTTGGATTTAAAGCTTATCCCAGGTGAACTTGATAGAAATATAAACTCTTTTTATAGGTTCTCCTCTTTGGTTGAAACCGCAGTTTCTTGCGGTTTGAGAGAGTTGAGAATCGAGTTTCTTTACACATCACTAGAACTGCCGAGTATCTTCTATGCATGTGGGACCCTCGAAACCTTGATACTCTGCAGGCTACATTTCGCGGATGTTCCGCCTAATGGTTCCTTGTCGTCTCTCAAAACTCTTCGCCTTTTATCCGTCAAGTTCTCACGCGACGAATCTGTTCAGAAGCTTCTAAGCATTTGTCCAGTTCTTGAAGAGTTGGTTGTAAGACGATCCGGATATTCCAATGTGGAGATCTTCACTATCAATGTGCCTAGTTTGACGAGTTTATCGATTGATTATTTACGTGCGGGATCTCATCAACCCGCGGGTGTTCATGGATTTGTCATAAATGCTCCTTCCTTAAGGTACCTGAACATTAGAGACCGTCACAGTAACTATTTGCTGTTCACAAATATGCCGGTGCTGGTCAAGGCGAATGTTGAGGCTGTTTGTGATCAATCCGAGAGTCTAATAGGATCTCTTGCCTCAGTCCGCCATCTCTCTTTGTGTTCTAAATTTTCAAACGTAAGCTTTTGTTAATTTGGAATCACTCAAGTCACAACCCTAATTGTTTTCTGTCAATTTTAATTTTACTTTGTTTGTTCGCTTCGGTTACAGATTCCATACCATGCAGGCACTTCCTTTGCCTTTCTTGAACATCTAGAGCTGTGTACTTGTTCTTCTGAGTGGTGGAATCTACTTTCCTGCATAATCACAGACCCCCTAACCCTTCGAGTTCTCAAGCTTAAGTCGGTATGTAGTATTCAGTTTCCTTAATCTGTGTGTGTTTTTTCCTTTTTCTCAAATGGTCTATAGCGCTAACACCTACTTTGTGCATCTCAGATACATCGCGCCCATTAATGGTTCATTGGAACAAGCAGACTTTTGTTCCTGAATGTTTGTTATCGCATCTCAAGAATTTGGAATGTAAACATTCAAAGGCACAAAGCTAAACAAGTGGCCAAGTATTTCGTAGCAAACGCTGGTCATCTAGAATTATCTTATCAACATGTTTTCCATCTTTTTTTAATTGAATGTAAAATTGATTCGAACAAGGAAATCATTTTTATATTAAGTTCAACATGTCACTGAATTTGGATTATATCTTTTGGTAGTTACAAAAGATGCTAAATCTTTGATAGTCAGCTACTCGAAGTGAACCGCGCTTATTTGACTATCCCTTTTTGTTTCTCTTGCTGGTTTGTACATAAGTTTTATGATTGCAGGTGGTGCTTGTTGTTATTTTCCATGACGGCCACCGTTTCTTACTTAAAACAGTGATTGGGAAGAAATACTGCATAAGGAATGAATGAGCTTATTTTAGTGTACGTTGTAATCCTTTATATATTAATTGAGAAACATTACAACATTGTTTTGTAGCCACGTGTCATCATGAGAATGAAATTCAGAATTTTTAGAGAAATAGGTTGGTCCATCTTAACTTATATTATACTTTTTACTAGGTAATAACCGCGCCGTGCGCGGAAGGAAATAATTAATTAGATTATTTATTTTACGTTGTAGTAAGAAATTTATCGCATAGCTATTTCAAAGGATGAACATTCAGATATTTGTTCGGATTCAGTAAGTCTATTCAGATTTTAATTTTTAGAGTTAGAAATTTAAATATGATTCAGATAGTTACAAATTTTAGTTTCAATTTGGATTAGATTTGGTTCGAATCATTCTAGATTTGGTTTGGGCTTGGGTATCTAGTATAATTATGTAATTTCTTAACAAAAATCTAAATATACTTAATCCTCAAAATCCAAAAATAAAAATAATATAAAACATAAAAATTTGAATAATTTAAGACTAAATACTTAAATTTTACATAAAAATAGTTTAATTTAAATATTTAGATGGAGAAAATATATATTTTCAGTATTTTGAACATATTTTGTTATTTTAGATATTTTCATATTAATGAATATTTAATAGATATGAAATTTAAACTAATATATTTAAGTATATAATTGTGTTTTAGATGTTTTTGGAATCCAAAATATTTCAGTTTGGATCGGATTTGGTTCTGGCTCTCTGGATATTAAACTTTTAGATCCATTTTAGTACTTAATCAATTTTATTTTGTGTTTAGTATTACTTTCAAATAAAGTTTGGTTTGGTTTTTCGGATCCAAATATTTTACCTAGACTTATTTTCTTCTACAAATATAAAGAAAAATAAATAAATGTAAAACTAATATGTTAGGCTTATTTCACATACATAATTATTAGACCATACTTTAAGAATACCAATAAAAATGGTTGGGCGTCGTGTCAATATTGTTGGACATGCTAAAAAATTGATGTAGTCTATAACCAATAATGTGTAGTTTCTTATAAAAGTTCTTGCCAAATATGATAAAAACACGATACAATCGAGTGAAATGGGTTAGAATTGCGTCAAAAATAGATGTGATCTCTTCATTCGTTACATGAATTCTCTTTTTCAATTGATTTCACGAATTTTCTTTTCTTGTAAAGCTTTTATGATTTCTAATTTTTTATAACAATCTGATTATCTTTCTAATTTTTGGTGTGATATGAAAACTCTGTAAAGAAAAACAATATTTAGCTAAACTAAAGATCCAACTTTGTATATGGCGTTTTTCACCTCAGTTTCTTTAATTTATAACTAATCACAATTATTTGTTGCTCTCGTATGCATAAACCTCAACCATGGCTAAGTTCGGCAAAATACAAAACTATCAATTCAAAAAACATTCTCATTCGAGCATTTTAGTTGATATGAATCTTAATGATTTTGAAATTTATTTCTTTCAACAATGATATTATTCAGTATTTTCCGAGAGAAAACTTCAATTCACTAATAGAAAGGTTAAAATACGAAAACTAAAAATGAACTGATTAAAAAAAGTGTGTGAACACATTAATTACTAAATGACTGTGAGGTTGACACGTAAGCATTATAAAGTTGAAATGATTGTAAGACTGACACGTGTCAATGTATGTGTGAACACATTTATTGCAAAATGCTTCTCTTTTAATATATAAAAGATTAAACTAACTATTAATTTGATAAATAGTGTACAAAAGAATATTCTCTTACTTTCCTTAAATAAAATCTACGGAATTGCCTAATATGGTTAACGTATATATGACAATTAATGATTATGAATAATAAATATTTGATAATATTTTTTGTATCTTAGCTCTTTTTTGCTTAATTTTATATTATTAAAAGATATTAAACAACCACATTAACCATATAACAAAAAAAAAATTCTTATATGTTATATTTTGAATTTTTAAAATGACTATAAATTACTAAAAACGTTAAATGTCTCACACTAAAATTTTATGATCAAAAGTTTAACTTTGTTTCGTAATAACAAGATACAAATGATCATAAATCGTATGAATATAAAGTCTCATTTACTAGACATTCATATTATATATTAATATAGTTTAAAATTAAACTATATAACATAGAAAAAATACTTAAATATGATAATTTCTAAATTTGTATTGAAAAAGTATTGAAACCTTAATAATTAAATTTTGACATTGCATTCAAAAAATCGCACATTGGAAATTTTGTGTTTATCACATGAGTGTGAATTCTAAAAAATAAATATTTATATTAAAATATACTCCTTCTATTTCAATATAGATGATATTTTAGAAGGATTATTTTGGTGATGATTGGTTTAATTGTGGCTTTAAAAATTTAGCTGTAAAAGTTTAGCTGTAGGTAAATTGGTTGTAGTTGTAAAGTTGTTACTGTAGATTTTTTTTGCAGAGACTTTTGTTGTAGTTAAATTTGTTGTAGCTGTAAATTATAGGCTGTAAATATTTTAAAATAAAATATGTGAAATCTGTGATGTATATATAAAATAATTATTTTTTATTATTTTTTATAAATTCTCAAAGTTTATTGTCATTTAAAATGTGATATGTAAATAATATATATTTATTTAAAATATTTCAATAATTTTTACAACACCCAAAATTGAATTAAATATTTATAGATGTTTTTTATTATGATTATCTAATTTATTTGATATTATAGATAGTTTTTTTATTTCACGGATTCTACAACCTATAAAAAAAAGCTTTAGGTGTTTTACTTAAAATACATTAAAAAAAATTTTGCTTTAGTTTTTTTGTTGTAGCTTTAAAAATAAAGGTAAAGCATAATTGGTAAAAGTTTATAGAAACTTAACATAGGTTTTGACTATTAAAAATAAAGGTATTGTTGGGGATGCATTTACACCCTCTCAAGGCCCATTAGACATTGAACTAGGCTCATATTGCTAGGAAACCCTAGACATATCTTTCTATAAATAAAGAGATATCTCTCTTGAGCAAGGGGGCTCATCTTCTCCCATTTTACACATTAAACTTGAATGATAGTGAAATGAACTCGGTTTTAGTGGGTCTTACAAAGACGTTCTATTCACAATATGAGGTAAACAGTCGAGGTTACAAAGAGATTAGAGAAAGAAGGAAAAGGTCGGAGCTTTGTTGAAAGGCTCAGACAGAAACACTAAGCAAGGCGATTGATCGTAAACCCTAGATCTTGCCGTCAATCTCTTAGTGTCTATTTGCGGATCCCTTCCTTCCTTCCATTCGTTCTCCTTTTATAGGCTCTACATGTCTCTCACTCGTTCGCCCTGGCAGTTTGGGCTTAATTTGATGTTTAATGGGCTGTCCAGCCGAGCGATAGCTTGATGGGCCGATACTGGTCCAGTCGGTCATTTGATCGTGAGGCTGAGTCGATCGAGCGATGGCCTGATGATCCAAGACTGATCCAGTTGATCGGGAGGCCCAAATGATTAGCTTGGATTCCAACACCGATCGTCATGTTAGATCCTGGTTAGTCTCCTGATAAGATTGGTCCGAATCTTATTAACCGACGGGCCTTGTGTGAGAATGCTAAATTACTCTCTAACAGGTATAACATGATTGGTAAAGTTTAGTGATTTAACTTCTTGTGTTACGGAACCAAACGTGTGTTCCTCGAAGTGTAACTTGTCCAGTCCCCCGAAAATGATGACTCCATTTTCTTCATCTTGTTCGTTGTACGTAATATTTATAGCCAAATGAAAAAAAATATTTTGTTGTACAAGATTTTGGGCTACAATGTTCTGCCTATATAGTTTAAAACAATATGATATATATATATATATATATATATATATATATATATATGTATGTGTGTGTGTGTATTAAACATGTTTCGAGAATAGATAAGTGGTACATGTGAAAAAATTATTACCAAATGGTGTGTGACTCTTTCAAAGAATTTTGTTGGAATCCAACCCAAGAAGACCATCGAAAGGTTCCATTAAAGGCGGACTTCTTTTAGCTTTCCCAGTAACCTCAAATAGAAACGAATAAAATCAATCCAAGTAAATGTAAGATCAGTCTTACTTGTTGCTTCACAAGAATGTCACCAGTCTAAGTTACAAAAGAAAAAGAATGTCACCAGTCGTTACATCATATTTGCAAAGGTAATCCGTGAGTTTTATTATCATCACCATATGCGAGATTTGTTGATGCTCTTATAATATCTAAAGTTAGACATTAATCATGCTCCATGGATATTGCCAAAAATGAGACCATTAGAGGAATACGTACCTTTCTGTTTGTAATTTGATGATTCCCCAGATATATATTTTAGACAATCGCGACTCCTCCAACCTGGATTAGGTACCCACATATCCAAGCTTCCAGTATCAAAAAGGACCGTCAAACTCTGAAGAAGATCAAAAGGAAAAAGAATCACGTAACCCGTAACCCTGAAAAACATTAAAGTGGCAGAAGATCATATCATACTAACCAACAAGAAAAATTCACACTACCATGGTAAAATCATTGTTTTCTAACAAGGACATTAACTATATTGTTTCTCATGTCCTACTTGATTTCATAGTAATCAAGGGAATTCGAGCATGTTCTTTTTTTTTTATTATTATATCCTGCTATCGGCTGGACAAGATAATAACAATGATATCAAAATTAGTCTGAAGAGAATCAAAACGAAAAGAATCACGTAAATGAAAAACCTTAAAGTGGCAGAAGATCATACCATAGTAGTGTGAATTTTTCTTGTATGATATGATCTTTTGCCACTTTTAAGGTTTTTCAGGTTTACGTGATTCTTTTCGTTTTGATCCTCTTCAGACTAATTTTGACATCGTTGTTATAATCTTGTCCAGCCGATAGCAGGATCATGGACAGTAATTAAAAAAAAAACATGATCGGATTCCCTTGATTAACTGTGAAAACCAAGTAGAACATGAGAAAAAATGTAGTTAATGTCCTTACTTGTCAGAAAAAATAATTGCACTTGAAAAACTTACAATTGCTAAGAAATTCCAGTTCTTAAGATTTTTTTCTGAAAATGTGTAGCTTTTCGAGTTTCCCTTGATCTGGTTATATATCATTTGAAAGTTTCGTATTTATTTCGTAAGTACCTAATTACTATCGAGCTGTAACCAAGTTACTAAGAACACGAAATTCATGATAGTGATTTAATGAATAACTAGATTTTGATCCGCGTTTTCGAAGCGCGGGTTTATTTTTTTTTTTTTCAATTGACAAATATTTAGTAAATGTCATATTTCATATATTTGTGTTTTATTTTATAAAAGACTTAAACTTTTTATCTTTCTTTACCGTGTTTCATTTTAAATGACTATTTATATTAAAAAAAATTAAACTTTATTTTTTTAATGAATTAAGTTGGTATAACTCTGATAAATTAATTTTATTATGTGGTTAATATTTTTAATAAAAATAATTATATACTTTTAATAAAGATTTATACTTTTCAATGAAAAAATCAATTTTTTTTTATGAATGCTTAAATTATATTAAGAAAAGAAAAAAAATAATTAAGAATGGTTGAAAAAAAATTATTTGAACTTGGACTCAATAGCTCAAAGGAAAAAAAATGTGAAAATTGGATCTGATTTCTTAATCGGCCCAAATGGTCCAAAAGAGATCTGATGTGGACAGTGGACTGGATCCGAAAATAATGGCCCAATATAGATATGTTATTAATATTATTTGATTGCCTTTAATGAAACAGGCAATGTTAGTAAAAAAACATGCTAAGGTAAAAAAGACAATAGAATAATCCTTTAATAGTATAGATGGATGGCGCACACCATGTGCGTGCGGAAGCATTAACATATTTAAATTTTTATAAAGAAATTATATCCACAATTAATTATAAGTTTAAAACTGTAATTGGTTTTGCGTTATTTGTTACAGTATAAATTTAATTTGTTTGTTCTCATTTACTTCTAACTAGCTGACTCACCCTTAAACGCGGGAATATATATATTTACGGAAACAAACTAAATTGCAATAGTTTATTAATATTTATTTTTGTTTTATTTATTTTATATTTTATATTATCTTAGTTAATGTTGTTGTTTACGGGTTATTGAGTTGTGGTGTTTTAGTGTACTTTGAAATATATTTAACTTTATTATATTTGTTTTTTTATTTCAATTTAATTTTCTTTTGGTGTAGTCAATTTCTTATCGTGTGTATGGTTATTATATTTATAGTGTTGTATAACTTTATTTTTGGTTTATTATTGGACTTTATTCTATGAATTTTTGAAAACACATAAATCACTGACAAAATTTATAAACAAACAAAATTCCAAAACTGAAAAAGTATTGTTTTTTTTTTGACAACGAAAGGTTATTCTATTACTTAAGATTAAATTGTTTAAAACCAATCTTAAATTGCATTATTTAAAATATAAGACTACATTAAAAAGTTATTAGTTAAAATGAATATTTATCATTTTAATCAAAGTTATTAATCTAAAATACTCAAAACACATAAACATAAATTCAATTATAGTACTTTATTTTTTAGAAAAAATTAAACAAGAAATTTTATTTTTATATTAAATATATTTCCTTTTTGATATATCTAAAATAATTCGTTTTTCTTAAACTATCTATTTTAAATATAACAACTTGCTATATTTTATATTAAAGATATTATCTTTTGTTTTCTATTCCTTTTTGATCTTTATAAAATAAATTCATTTTTATTTAATTAATTATTTTAAATATAAAAATGAGATATATATTAAGGATATTGCCTTTTATATTAATTTCCTTTTTGAATAAATCCAAAATTGATATATACACATATATATTTATTTCTATAATAAATTACTTTTTTGATAATTAAGTGATTTGAAAATAAATATTAGCAAAAAGAAAGTTTAATAAAAGATATTACTAACAACACCTAAGAAATTAAATTTTTAAATAATATTATAGAGATATAAGAAAGTATAATTAAATAAGAAATTTCTCAAAAAAAATAAATAAGAAATCTTTATTTTCTTGCATAAAAATATAAAGTAAGTATTAAATAGAGATGAAATTATCTAAAATACCTTAAAACGATAAATTAATGTGAATGTAGTAATTTCACATAAAAATATTAGAAATTGTCTACTAGTTGTAAAATAACAATTTTATCCTTCTAACGTTAGACTTTTTTAACACTTTCAATTTACATTTCGAATGGATCCAACTGAAACTAAAACCAAAAGAGTATCGCTGAAAAACAGGTGAACAAACTAAATAACCAAAACTAGAAAAGCAGAACACTGTACACACAAAGTCTGTCCTCAACTTTGGGGACTGCAAGCAAGAAACAAAAATTGGATGATTTGCAAATTTTTACAAAAGAAAATTTACAAAAAGTAATAAGCTTACCAGAAGGAAGAAACATTTGTAATTTTTTGGCTAAAAATAAATCTTATAAAATTTGCGGCCTGAAGCCAATGCTTGGTTGGAGTGGTGTTAAGGCCGGCAGGGCGTACACATGGATCAAGACTCCGGAGGGGATAAAATACTCACGCAGGATAGATAGAGAGAAAAAAAAAGACAGTGGTTTGGGAAAAAGAGAACTAACCACTGAGACATCGAGAGGTAGAGAGACCTTAATTAGCCATCACGAGCTTCCCGAAGAATGAGGTGATGGAGCCAGAACAAATTTTGGAAGTGACATGCTCCACTGGAAGTTAACAATAAATATTTGTGACGCTTTCAGCCATTAGTGTGGCCATCTTATTCTTATCTTGATGGACTTGCTCTGTCTAAGATAGCAAACAAAGTCCCACATTGGAGAATTATACAAAGAGTGTCTAATATATAAAGAGATGTCCAACTCTAGTACGAAGCCTTTTGAGATGAAAACCAAAAGTAAATCCATGCGGGTCTGCCTCTTAGGCCCAAAGTGGACAATATCGTACTAATCGGAGAATATAGAGTTGGACACGGGATTTAACAATCCCAATAATTGGTATCAGAGCTTTTATTGATTCAAATTCTTACTTGTGATAATGGGAGAGATTGTTGCTACCATCAAAACAAAGATTGGATCGTCGTCGATCCAATGTCCGATGCTTACTGATACAAATTACACGGTCTGGACAATGCGTATGAAGGTGGCGCTTAAGGTTCATAAGGTCTGGGAGACCATCGATCCAGGAGAAGAAGAAGGAGAGAAGAGTGATATAGCAAGGGCCCTTCTCTTTCAGTCGATACCAGAGTCATTAATATTGCAGGTGGGAAACCTAGATACATCAAAAGCTGTTTGGGACGCGATAAAGTCAAGGCATATGGGAGCTGATCGAGTAAAGGAGGCACGACTACAAACCTTAATGAGTGAGTTCAACCGTTTGAAGATGAAGGAAACAGATTCCATTGATAGTTTTGTGGGAAAACTCTCGGAGATATCAACCAAGTCAGCCTCTCTTGGTGAGAATATTGAAGAACCAAAGCTTGTTAAGAAGTTTCTGAGCAGTCTACCTCGAAAGAAGTACATACATATTATCGCATCCCTTGAGCAAGTGCTTGACCTAAACCAAAAAAACTTTGAGGACATTGTGGGAAGGTTAAAAGCCTATGAATAAAGAATTTATGATGAAGAAGATCAGAAACATGAAGACCAGGGTCAAGATAAGCTCATGTACATAGACTCACAGCCACAACATGAGAGAAACGAGTCTTGGAGAGGTAGAGGAAGAGGTGGCCGATGGGGAAACCGTGGACGAGGTCGCGGAAGGTTTGGATATCAACAGAATGGTTATCAACAGAATGGATATGGCTATTATCGGCAAGAAAGAGATGCATCAAAGGTCGAGTGCTTCCGGTGTGATAAAATAGGGCACTTCGCTCAGAACTGCCCTGATCGACTGTTGAAACTACAAGAGACACAAGAGATTGAAGACAAAACTCAAGAAGCAGAAGAGTTGATGATGCAAGAAGTGGTGTTTCTCAACGAACGAAATTGCACGCCAAGCAAGTTTGAGTCAAGCTCGGCAGTGGAGAATCTGTGGTATTTAGATAATGGGGCTAGCAATCACATGACAGGAAACCACACCTATTTTTCTAAGCTTGATCAAAGGATAACGGGAAAGGTGAAGTTCGGAGACGATTCAAAGATTGATATAAAAGGCAAAGGCTCGATACTATTTGCTTCAAGGAATGGTGAACGAAAGATACTATCCGACGTTTACTATATACCTGACCTTAAGAGCAACATCATAAGCTTGGGCCAAGCCACTGAATCGGGATGCGAAGTTAGGATGAAAGAAGATGAGTTATATCTATATGGTCGAGACAGTAAGCTATTGATCAAGGCAAAAAGGTCAAGAAACAGGTTATATAAGGTGATTATGGAAGTTGAGAACGTCAGGTGTCTACAGACGATACAGCTTAAGGAGTCAACGAAGTAGCATGCACGTTTGGGGCATATCGGTCTAAACAATATGAAGACAATGATCACCAAGAAACTCGTCGTCGGCTTGCCACAACTTCAAATCGAGAAGGAGACGTGTGTTTCTTGCTTGAGAGGCAAAGAAATTCGGAAAACTTTTCCACAAGCAAGTTCTTACAGAGCAACGAGTGTATTAGAGCTTATTCATGGAGATCTATGTGGTCCTATAACGCCATCTACAGCTGGAAGGAATAGATATGTGTTTGCATTAATCGATGATCACTCGAGGTATATGTGGACCATTCTAATGAGGGAAAAGAGTGAAGCATTCACTAAGTTTAAACGGTTCAAAAGCATAGTAGAACAAGAAACTGGTACAACGATCAAGACGTTTAGAACCGATAGAGGAGGAGAGTTTACATCAAAAGAGTTCAACGATTTCTGCGTGGAATCAGGGATTAAACGTCATCTAACTGCACCATATTCTCCACAACAGAATGGAGTGGTCGAGAGGAGAAACAGAACCTTGCTTGAGATGACTCGGAGTATTTTAAAGCACATGAACATTCCTAATTGGCTTTGGGGAGAAGCGGTTCGACACGCAACATATCTTATTAACAGAGTGTCAACGAGAACTCTAGAAGGTCTCGTCCCATATGAGTGTTACAAGGGAAAGAAGCCCAACATCGATCATCTGAGAGTCTTCGGTTGTATTGGATATGTGAAGATTGACAAGGCTCACCTTAAGAAGTTGGACGATCGTTCCAGAGCTCTGGTTCATTTAGGAACAGAACCCGGTTCCAAAGCGTATAGGCTGTTTGATCCAGCAACACGCAGAGTAGTGGTAAGTCGTGATGTTGTGTTTGATGAGGAGAGAGGATGGAAGTGGAGTGAAACAGAGAAAACAGAGGAAACAGAATCGGAACTTATAGACTTTGGCTTCAAGATGCTTGGAGATCAAGCTAGACAGGACGATGAAGGAGAGAATCATGAGGCAACTAAAGGAGAAGAGAACGATGAAGTCCCTATGGAAGAAATTGCAATACCATTTAAGACGTTCTACTTGCGTAAGCCACATGCCGAAGTATCTAGAGGATTATGAGCTATTGTGCGAAGAGGAAGGGTTTGAGACCCTCTGTGAAGTTGAGTGTGAGCATCTGTTACTTCTTGTCAATGAAGAACCCTGGAGTTATGAAGAAGCGCGTGACCTAAAGGTCTGGCGAGATGCCTGTGATGACGAGATTGAATCAATTATCAAAAACAATACTTGGACGCTAGTTGATCTTCCTCCGACATGTAAGGCGATCGGATTAAAATGGGTTTTCAAGATAAAGAAGAATTCTGATGGGAGCATAAACAAGTTTAAAGCGAGACTTGTGGCTAAGGGATACATACAGAAGCATGGCATAGATTTTGAAGAGGTTTTTGCCCCAGTAGCCAGAATAGAGACAGTACGCTTGATCATAGGAATGGCTGCATTACACGGCTGGGAATTGCATCATCTAGATGTGAAAACAGCGTTTCTCCACGGAGAATTAAAAGAAGAGGTTTATGTTTCACAACCGGAAGGGTATGAAATCAAGGGAAGCGAGACTAAGGTGTATCGACTCAACTCCGTACTACAAGGTCTGAAGTTTGTAAGGTGTCTAAAAGAACCATTATTCTACGGAAAAGAGAAGCAAGGTGATCTCCTGGTCGTAGCCGTATACGTTGATGATTTACTCATCACTGGGTCAAAGATGGATACTCGAGTTTAAACGTGATATGGCAACAAGATTCGAGATGAGCGATCTCGGACGTCTAAGTTCTTATCTCGGAATAGAGGTGAAGCAACGAGAAGGAAGCATCATGCTTAGTCAGGAGAGATATGCCGCTAAGATACTTGAAGAAGCCGGGTTAAAAGGGTGAAATGCGGTACACATACCAATGGATGCAGGGTTAAAACTAAGCAAAGCAGAGGAGGAACGTGGCGTCGACGAAAGAGACTATAGAAGAAACATTGGTTGCCTCCGGTATCTGATACATACGAGACCTGATCTTGCTTATAGTGTTGGCGTGCTGAGTCGTTATATGCATGCGCCGAAGGAGTCACACCGAGCCACACTTAAACAAGTATTGAGGTATCTTCAAGGAACGATGGGCTATGGTCTTGAGTTTAAGTCACGTTCAGAGAAAGGGTTTATAGGCTATAGTGATAGTAGCTATAACGTTGATCCAGATGACGGTAAGAGCACGACTGGACACGTTTTTTATCTTGGCAGAAACCCTATTACCTGGTGCTCTCAAAAGCAAGAGATTGTGGTTTTATCATCATGTGAGGCAGAGTACATGGCCGGAACAGAGACAGCTAAACAGGGTGTGTGGTTACAGGAACTTCTTGAAGAGATATATGGGCAGACAAGTGATAAGGTGGTGATACGTATAGACAATAAGTCTGCAATTGCGCTAGCAAAGAATCCGGTTTTTCACGGTCGCAGTAAGCACATTCATACACGATTCCACTTTATAAGGAAGTGCGTTGAGAAGAATCTGGTGAGTGTGGAGCATGTAGCCGGTGTGAAGCAGAAAGCCGATATTCTAACAAAAGCACTTGGGAGAATCAAGTTTAAGGAGATGAGAGATCTAATTGGGATTCAAGATGTGTCAAATAGAGACTTCAAGATCAAGGGGGTGAATGTTGAAGTGAACTTGAAGTAGCTTAGGAAACAAGCTACCACTTTCTTATGAGATTAGGAAAGTCATATGTTAGAGTTATCTATAAGAGTAGTTTCCTAATGAGTTTAGGAACTTAAATTTATATATAAGGATATGCAAAAGTGTTGCATAAAGTGTGAGATTTGAGAGCTTTAGTTTTGAGTTATTTTCTAAAGCATTGAGAGAGTTATAATAAAGAGTTTGAGTTTGAGATTAAGTGTTTGATTCAATAATAAATGTTGAAGTGAACTTGAAGTAGCTTAGGAAACAAGCTACCACTTTCTTATGAGATTAGGAAAGTCATATGTTAGAGTTATCTATAAGAGTAGTTTCCTAATGAGTTTAGGAACTTAAATTTATATATAAGGATATGCAAAAGTGTTGCATAAAGTGTGAGATTTGAGAGCTTTAGTTTTGAGTTATTTTCTAAAGCATTGAGAGAGTTATAATAAAGAGTTTGAGTTTGAGATTAAGTGTTTGATTCAATAATTGGTATCAGAGCGGTTGATGAGAAATCTGCAAAAGACCAATATACCCTTCGAGAGATGAATGGTATCCTATGAGTTAGGAATGAGAGGTGTGTGGCAGAGATCAAGTCAAAAGATTCTGGAAGTCAGTTGTGGGACACGAGATGAAGGTGATCCTTAGTTTGAGGGGGAGAATGTGTGAGATAGCAAACTAAGTCCCACATTGGAGAATTAGACAAGGAGTGTCTAATATATAAAGAGATGTCCAACTCTAATAGTACGAGGCCTTTTGGGATGGAAACCAAAAGTAAATCCATGCGGACCTGCCTCTTAGGCCCAAAGTGGACAATATCATACTAATCGGAGAATATAGAGTTGTACACGGGATTTAACAATCCCAACATGCTCCAGTGCCACGTCTCAAACTCGGAGAGGAGCACTAAGATGTTGTGGGTGAGCTCAGAAAGATAGGGAAATGCCTGTGGAATTAAGAAAGTTGCACGTGACTCTACTGCATCTCCAATGGTTTACTCTATTTTTTTCTCTAAAATATAATAACTCTATAATAGAGTTGGAATCTACTCCAATGGTACTCTATTTTACAGTAAAAAATAGAGTGATGGACAAAAAATAAATAAGTTACTCTATATTTGAAGTAAACCTAGTTTTCACTCTATTATAGAGTGAAAAATAAAGTACCATTGGAGCATTTCACTCTAAACTCTATTTTAGAATTGAAAATAGAGTGGAGTTTGGGATGCCCTGACGATGATTCAAAGATCACTTTCCTCTGCCTTAAGTTACTCATACTACAGGCCAGAACAATGCTCTGCCCGCCGACTGTGATAAGAGTGTTCTCCCCCGACAGTCCCTAGCTAACCATGCTGCACCACTATTAACAGTATCTACACACCAGGATGGCCCTACATTGCATTTGGGCAGCTTGAAATTGACATAGCATACACATGTAGGACTAGGCATACTTATTTCAACAGAATCTCCTCGCCACCATGAGAAAGAGACTTCGCAAACCAGCATGTAATCATCCTTGAAGCTTTTCTCAAATATAGCTAAGTATGTCGCGTTTTGGTCCATTAAGTACCTCCGGAGGCCTAAATACCTCCCTTCTCCTTCTTCCTTGTCAGTGTTCAATACTTTCTGATCATCAATCCTCCCGCCAAAGATAATAGATTATTTCATTGTGTTGATCATTTGTCCCAAAGCCTCTCCATAAAGCTTCAGACATTGCATGATTTCTGTATTTTCTAACAGACCAGCCTTACATAGGAGGAGACTATCATTTGGAAAAAGCAAGTGATGAACCACAGGTCCACTCGTATCCAACTGTTACCCCATGGACTGACCACTAATTAATTAGTTTGTATCAAGGCTTTGAATCAACTCGTGTGCCACAATGAATTTCCTTGAAAAACGCTAAACCTAACTAAAGAACTACTCAGACATGACAATAAAAAATACAGAGAATCACTGAATAAATCATACCAATGGAAATCAATAATAATGGGGGTTCAAAAACTTTCTCTAGAAAAGAGTATGGAATCGTTTTCGTGATAGAACAAATTGCCGGCACAATGTAAAAACTAATGTAAAAAGAAGCGTAGGCCTAAAAATGACTAAAAATATCAGATTTAGTTCTAATTTTCGTACTGGTCGATTTGGGTTAAACCGAACCGAAATAAAAAAAATCCAAAATATTTCTTTGTTCCTCCTATTGAAATAGTAGACAGACCATTTTTCAGTAAAACGCGCCGAACTTTCAATCTAACCGTTGGATCGGCCTCAATCTGGTTCCATTGGAAAGATAACTCATTTTTTTATCCCGTGTCCAAATTTGATCTCAATCCATCAGTGGAAATGATTATACCTTGCTAAACTTTTGATGTATCTGCACAGTTCTGCATCGACACTTTCTGATCCAAATCAACCTAATACCTGAAAAGACTCAATAAAGGACTAAAAGAATAGAAAACGCATACCGTATTTGATAAACGACTAAAAACTTAAAATTCGACAAAAACACCATTTGTCACTAAGGATAATATCAAGCATTTTCAATTATTTAACTGAAAATTGTGACTTTTATCGAACTTCTTCCAGTTTTACTATATATTTCCCAACAATAAACGATTGCACAAAGTTGTCGATAGATTTCAACAGAAATACCGAGATGATTAATGCAGTGTCTAAACAAAAACTTTACTTTACTTTACTTACCTTTTAATTTTTGTTTAAGTCCAAGTCATATAATAGTCATTACGTATTTGAGCAACAAATTCATAGTCTCAGTTTTAACAACTTATAATATTTGTTCATTCACTTGTTTAACAAAAAAATTGATTACAATTCTCTATTTAGAAAAATAATTTTCCATGCAAAGACTGATTTACTTTTACATATTATAGATCAAATGTCTAGAAGTTTCCTATTTAAGAAGAAAACTTATTTCATGTCAAGCCATAACCTAGATTTTTCTTGCAATTGGGAAGAAATCGGTGAATCAGGTTCGTTTGGGCTTTATTCCCTTTTATGGAGTTCTTTTCGTCCCAAATATGTGTGTTAAGTCATATTGTTAGAGAGAGAGCTTTTTCATGAAGGTAGGTTTGCTGGGAGCAGAAGCTGCTAATTGATCATTGTTCATTCACCAATTATTGGTGTTGGCTGGTTAACCTTAGTGATCCACATTGGTTTTTCTTTTGTGGAGTATGTTTTCCTCCCATATTTACCACTTGTTTTGAGTGATATCATTGCAAGAAATTTTGTTTGAAAGATTACAAATTCTTTGGTGTTTATTCTGTTAAAAGGATCAGAAATTGGTACTGGACCACCTCCATTTGTAAAGCAAAAAAATCATAATGATTAAAGCTATTTATTTACGGTTTTAATCTCCGGTGTTGGATCATTGAATATGCTCTCTAATGTCGAAGGCTTCATTTCACTTCTTACCAATATAAGAGAACTTATCCCCGACTTTAGTTGTTTATATGTTATATTTACTACTATCATCATGTGTATTTCCGTGTACTAGCTATAGTAACTAGGTCTACTTGTAAGAGTGGATCTTTTAGCTGGTTTAGCTTAGTTATCATCTTTTGTGAACACTTTAAAAAGTAGCATAGATACTCACCATAGTAAATATGTCAACTCGATGAGAAAACACATTGGTATAAATCTGACAGCTATGTTCCAGATAGATCCTCTTAGGGGCATTTCGAGTATCGGTTCGGTTCAGTTTGGATATTGGTTCGGTTCGCTTTAGGTATTTCGGATATCAGATAGTTCGGGCAGGGGGCTAGAGGATCCATTTACTATGTGCCTATTTTTGGTACGGGTTCGTTTTGGTTCAAATAGTAAATTTAGAAACCAAAAAATATTCGGAAAAAAAATCAGTTCTCATTTGGTTCTGGTTCTAATTCTTTTGGCTTCTTTTTTTATACAATTATCGAGTGGTAAACACTATAAAAGTCATCAATCATGCCATTTGGTCCTTCGGTATTTATGGTATAATTCGGGTAGCTTGGATTAATTATCGAGTATTTTGGGTAAATTATCAAATAATTAAGATAATTTGGATAAAATATCGGTTAATTTGGATTATTTTGGATATTTCAAATAAAAATACGTGAATATTTTCAAATACTTTCGGGTAATTCAAATACTTATTTAATAATTTGTTTTTTCAAATACTTAAGGATACTTGTTAGTAGACTTTCAATCATATATGTGTATATATTTAGTTATGTTATATGTATATATAATTAATATTTATATATATATATATACCCTACTATATTCGATGGATACCCGCTCGGTACGCGGTTCAATTCTTGATTCAGTTAGGTTATTTCAGAAATGGAAATATATGAACCATTCGAGTATTTGAAGGTTTCGGTCTGGTTCTGACTTCGGGATATTTTAATTCGATTCCGGTTCGAATCTTAGGTTCCTTTTTTTTTTTTTGCCCAGGCCTAGATACTCAAAGACGAACCAAGAAAAGTCGCTGGACTTTGAAATGAAGAATGAGAGAGTTTGCACAAACACTTAAGTTTTGAAATTCTACAACCTAAAGATTACATCCTCTAATAAGTGAGAGGTCAAGATCAAGAACGATCAATGTCAGATTAACTCACTCAATCATCAGTTTGGAACCTCGGTGTCAGATTCGCTGTCGCTTCCAAATTCTTCATCATCATCTTCACCTTCAAAATCCTCATCATCCTCTCCTGGGAGAGAAGTGAAGAGATCTCTGATTTGGTTAGCAGTGTTGTTTGTGTAGTAACCTTGGGCCGCGTTAGTGTTTGGCTCATGGGGAAGGGACATAGGTGGTGCGGACACGGGTGGTGCCTGAATAACAACAGGCTTGTTGTGCCCATATCTAGCCTTTGGATCTTCCGCTGAGCCACCACCGAATGAGATGTTAGAATCTTGTGTTGTCATGGGGATCCCGAGTCTCTCCCTTCTCTGATTCTGCATCTGCTGATGCTGAGGTTCCTCTTTACCTGCTTCAAAAGTCCCTACCATCACCTGAAAAGTATAGATAACAATGCATCAAAACAAGACAAAAACGTGAGGTCACCAGAGAGATCAACACCTCATGTTGTATAAGTTAGTTACCTGAACAGGACCAGAGGCTAATAAGAGACCGGAGAGTCCACCACCAAAGACATGACCATCTGGTCCTGAAAGAGACACACTCATCCCTCCAGCTCTGCTTCGGATTCCTCCAGTCTCGCTTGTTATAAACGAACCCGTCAAAGAAAGAATCTCAAAATGACCCTGACCTCACCACAAAATTGTTAACCAAGTTTGGTAAAAAAGAATAAGCTTTAAAGGAATCCAAGAGAGAGGTAGAGAGCAGACCTCATAAGTGAGAGTACCAGATGTCAAAGATTGACGAAGTGTAACACTGGAAACGGCACCGTTTCCTGAAAGAATGCAGATAGCACGAGAGCCTTGTTGAGAGAATGTCATTATCTTCATCGTCACATCCTGTTATGAATCAGTGATCCAAAAAGAGTTACAAATCTCGGAGACTCTGCAAAGGAGAACATATCCAAGATATGTAACTAAGGGTCTAATTGTTACTAGTTTATACCTAGAACCTTCTCTGTATCCATGTATATATTATATTTGTGCAATCACTAATCTAATGAAGTATCCAATTAACTAAACCTATATGGTATCAGAGTAGTTACTCCTAATCTAAAGCGTTTGATGAATCATCTCATATAGATAATCTGTCAATATTAAGGTCACTAATAAAGAGACATACCTCGCCAACATTTACTGTGAGCACATGAGGCGTAAAACTTGCACCGACAACTTCTGAAGTTCCTACAACTAGAAAGTAAACATCAAATGAATCAGGAATAGCAATTAAGGTATAAAAATTGAAATCTGACGAATTGCTAGAACCAAACAGCAAACAGTCCCACGTCAAAACCCTTATGCAACTAGATTTACTACTACAAGTTCCTAGGCGTCTTAATCACAGTGCTCATGCCCCACTGACTCATCAAAGAATGTTACTAGTTTACCGGACAGTCAAACTTCACTAGCTTTATTCAACAAAAACCTTTTGTCCTTATTCAAACTTTTTTTCGTAAGTCAAAACCAAAAAAACAAATGGATCCGATACGGCAATAAGATACATTAGAAACAGCCACGTATTAACTCCAACAGAAGACCTACAAAGATTCTTATAACCCAACAGAAGTGAGATAATAGACATTACCAGGACTAGGAGAACTGTTGTTGAACTCGAACATCTGAGGATTCGTGAGCCTGTTGTTGTTGTTGGACGGCTCTACACGTGCTTGACCGCGTTCTCTTCCTCTTCCGCGCCCTCTTCCTCGTTGCGGAGGAGCAAACACAGTCGTCAACGGGACAGAGGAGGAGATCGGCATCGGAGAAAGAGTCACGGCTAGTGAGCCGTCGGGATTATACTTTCTCGGTCTCCCTCTCTTCTTCATCTTCAGCTCGGAAGAAGAATTCCCCACAGGCATTGTTAAGCTGAAAGGAGAAGCAGCGTTCTCAGGAGCTGTAGCAGCCACGGCGGAGGCAGATGCGGATGCGGATGCGGATGCGGATGCGGATGCGGATGCGGATGCGGATGCGGCGGTGGTGTTGGGTATTCCTGCCGGAAAAGGGTTAGGATTTTCGGACCGTGGTGGGCCCATCTGGTAGACCCCACCATCAGGAGTTGGAGGAGCTACATGTTTCAGACCAAAACTGCTTATTTTGTTGTCGTTGTTGTTGTTGTTGTTGCTGGTTCCTTGTCTCTCCTCCATTAGATTCTGTAAGGAGAGATTCCGACAAGTAAGGAGAAAACTCGAATCTTGCTGCACGACAGATTCAAGCTTCTGAATTTAAAAGTACAGGCAAAAGATACAAAGAGGGGAGAGATCCAGAGTGGTCGTAAGATTCAAAAGAGTAAAAAAAAAAAGATGAAGTCAAGTGAAATTAAATAAAACTTAGTCAAGAGAAAGATCAAAGCTTGTCCATGGCGGAATCTTAATTTCAGATGAAAACATTCATAATTACCAGCAAAATAAAATGGGATTTTTTTTGTGTCTGTCTTTTTCTTTTCTACTGGTGGGTTAAGTTTGGGAGAGATTTATTTAGAGATGTTGATAAATGAGGGTTTTCAGAAGATAATGGAAAGATATATATGTAAAATGTGAAATAAATAATTCAAAGGAGTTTTAGTACATTGTATTTTGAATTTATAAATTTAAAGTTGGGAAAAAAAGGAAAGAGAAATACCAGAAATAAAAATGTATAAATTGGTAATAATGGATTTACTTTAGAAAATTTTCAAAATATTACCATCCACTCCTACCATTCTTGGAATTTGAGATACAGCTAAAGCTGAATTAATTTATTAAAACGGACAGGGGACAATTTTCTAATTATATGCAGTTGGACTTTATTTTGAGATTTTCATCCTATATCTACTTGTTTTTTTCCTAATCTAACCACACTGACTATTGACCAAAAAAAACCACATTGACTATAACCAAAACATGTTGACTAATCCAAATCTCAGCTACAAAATGTTTATGCTCTTTTCTGACAGTTGTCATTGCTATAAGGAATGGTATTATGGTTCCAAAGATACAATGAATTTTACCTTTTTAAAATGATTATTAAATTACACTTCTGTGAACAATCAAAGAAAAGACTTTAAAAAAAATCTTCTTTCTCATTATATTTTCCCCTTAATTTTATTCTCGCTAAATTTGCAAACATTATACATGCAAAAAATCATGTAAATGTTTGTGTTATTGAATATCTCTGAAGGTTTGTGATAGATATTTTGATGCTATTTCAGATTTCTAAAGATTTTGTGATATATAATTATCACATATTTTTAAATATAATAATTATTGTAAGATATAAATATATAAAAAAAACAGTTATAACATACATGAGTCTTGTGAATAATTTTGATGATAAAGTATGTTGGTTCAAACCCATGTGCTTCCAAATCGAGATAAACCGAAAAAATCAGGTCTGAAAAATTGTTTCCCCAAGAGCATCTACAAAAAAAAAACTATATATTTTAGAGTTTGCAAAAGTTATATATTTGAAATTTCAAGATGTTTTTCTCCGAAATCAAATATTTCAAATTTAATTTCAAATCTTAAAAATATGTGATAATTATATATCACAAAATTTATAGAAATCTGAAATAGAATCAAAATATCTATCACAAAAGACTTGTCATAATTAATATAAATCCATGATATTTTTATAAATAACTAACACATATATAAAAATATTACAGTAATATTAATTAATAAAATATTATACTAAAATATAAAATTATAAATAGAAACACATAATTAAATATTAAATTACAAGCACAATACCACATTATTCCATAAAATTATTTTCCTAATACTTCATCTTCAGTTACACAAAACTTGTTTGGACAATATTTTAAAAATTCTACATCAAATTTACTAGGCTATTAGTGTTGTTGTAATACTTAAATTTGTGTGATAATTATGTCTTCATGTTCTTTTTTAAAACAAATCTATTAAATTTCTTTTGTAATATTTTTGTTGTCTAATTCTAGTTTTAAAATATTATAAATCTTATTTTAAATTTTTTATTTAATTTTATGTGTAAAATTTGAGTTTATTAAAATAAATATGAAATATTTATAATGTACAAAACTTTTAAAGATTAGAACAATAAATGAAAAAATACTTAAAATCATAAATGTAATCTGCAATTAATTATAAAGATCAAAATGCAAAAAAAAAAGATGAAACTTCCAATTTAGAGTTTTGATAAAGATTCTTTTGTTTTTTATTTCTATGTTCCAAGATGTATTGATCAGTTGTTCCATCATGACTATTTGTACTCTCAAAGTTAAATCATATATATATATATATATATACAGCAGTTATACAAAAAACATTTTCATAAAATATTTCAAAATGGATCTTCCTAAAATAAATATATTTTACATGTTGCTTTTTTAATTAAGTCATCTTCACTGAACAAAAAGAATACATTATACATCAATTAAAATATAATAACTTGACCTCTAATGAGACTCTAGAAACTGCTGACACTTGACCTCTAATGGGACTAAAGATATTAACCGAACCAAACTTGCCGAACCGAAAAATTTGGTTTTCGGTTAGTTTAGTTCGGAAGTTCAGTTTGATAACAAAAAAATTGGTTTCCAGTTCGGTTCGGTAATCGGTTAATTCGGTTTTCTAAAAATAATTCAAACAATACCAATTTTAACCAAATTCCGAACATAATTAACCGAACAAACCAAAATGCAAATCGAACTAACAGAACTAACCAAAATCAGAATCGAAATTACCAGAATTAACCATCATTTTTCAAATATTATTCAATTTAAACCAAAAATTTAACCGAATTAACCGCAAAACCGAAAACTTCTGTAAACTTTTTTGAAACCGAACTACCGAAGAACTGAACTTAAACAAAAAAATTTACTGTTCAATTTGGCAAAATTTTATCCGAACCGAACCGAACTACCCAACCCCACAGGCCTAACAGTTGACCAACTGCGTGAAATTGCAGCAAAGAAGATGGCTGATTTGAATTGCACTAGCATTGTATCTGCTATGAGAACCATTGCAGGAACTGCAGGTAACATGGGGATAGAAATTAGCCCTCCTCTTCTTGTTCCCAAAAGCAAAGCAGCTTAGCTTTCTTGCAAGAAGCCTTCCGATTAGTTCGTGTCTGATAATGTTTTATGAAACTGATATTAACAGTCTTGTTACTTATAACTCAGTTTGATTATGACATATGTATGGTGTTTTTTTTCTGAAAATTTTAGTTTCTAATGTACGAACATGACATCCCTTTCACACTTGTCTCTTAATATTTCGTCATAGACAATCAAAACAACAAAAGAGTTGTATCATTATTATGTCTCGAACTCCATAAAAGTTAAGTAAAATCATTTAGACTGCAAATCTAAACAGAGAGCCCTCCCTCCTTATTGTAGAACAGTCACATCAAATCCTTCAAGATCATCAACATTTGCGACTAGATGTTCCTCTAGAAGGCTTGGCAGTGGACGCATAGAATAACTGCTGTAAGAACTTTTTCAACAACATTGTTACATGAACATGAATAATATTGTTTCACCAACTGTTTTGTTTCTCTTTCAATCAAAAATTACATTGTACGTAAAAAAGCAGAAGTACAAGTGAGCGTACTGGGTTTACAAGTAACTAATAATCATATTGTAATAATTAGAAGTCCTTAAATCAGTTAATCCGTGGTATGAATAAGATTTCTCTCTTCTAAGTGTATATTGATCTCTTTTGCTCCTAGATCAAGATTATGGTCTACTTCTTCCACCCTCCATATCTCTCCTTATAATCTCCAGCACCATCTCATTCCACGTATCCACCGGCCCGGGCATGCACCAGTGCAAGCAGTCTTGTGGGGGAGGCTGACCATCCGGTCCACGTTTCGTGATCTTCTTGGGGTCAGGACTTCTATACGGACCAGGATGACCATCGTGGCGATACCCGAAAGCCTCAGTGATATCCATTAGCTTCATCTTCTTCGATCTATTGCCGACCTTATCATCCTCCACAGCTCGTTGAAACCCCTTTGCTTGCTGCTCATACATTACCTCCGTGAACCCGTTTTTAACCAACTTCCCAGGAGGGAGAGGCTCTTCTTTACCCGTGCACGACCCGCCTGTGTTCCAAGCACCGCCTTCGTAATGATCAGGCGACCAAGTCCGCAAGATGGTCAGACCCTTGTAGCTTGGGTGTTTAGCTACTGCCTTCAAGATTGTCTCTACAGAGATCCCAAAAGCTTCGACGTTGCTGACCTTTGCGGGTTTAGTTTTGTCCGGCCACCATAACTGGCCTCCAACAATCTCTTCGTTTAAAATGTAGACAGACTGTTTAGCGAACCAGTGGCCTGATGAAAGCACGACAACGTCGAATTTCGGAAGAGCTTCCATTATACGCTCATCCGGTTGGTCTAGCTTGAGTTTGGTTACACCTTGTGGAGCAAAACTAAACGGCTCGTTGAACTGGTGGACGAGCCAAGATGACCACATACGAGCTATCATTACTGATGATGACCTGAAGTACCATCTCTGCATCTTCCGGTTCCCGCGGTTAACCGGAGTTTCTACCTTTAAAACAAAAAAAGTTAATTCACAAACACAAAACAAGAAGAAAGACAAAGGGACACTACACTCACCTGCCAAAGAAGGCACATCATAGACTCCATCTGATTACGAGCAACGGAATCACCTATAAAAGCTAGTGTCTTGCCTCTCATAAGCTCCAGAAACTTCTTGGCATCGAACCGTGGAAGATCACACTGAGACGGTTTCCATCTCCAATTCTCATAGTCTTTGTCAGGTCTCCCATTGCCCTGACAGTTCTGCATCTGCGTCAGAAGAGGACAAGAGTTGTTCGTGTACAAAGGTCCCTTCGGATCATAGAACCAGTTACCACGAAACAGATCACATTCTGCAAAAAAACGGTAACTAACTTAGAAACTGAAGCCATCATCGTAAACCAAAAAAAATGTCACATAAATAAAAAGTTAGTACAAGACAACAACAACACCTGTTTCTACTGAATCTTCTTTTTCAACGGAAACATGATTTGTAGGAAGCGCCTTCGTACTCTCCTCTCTATGTTGTGTCAGCAATGGAGGCGAGTTAATGGTGGAATCAGGAGATGGGTTTGGATCAGAAGTATCTCTGCTGCTACTATGGTGAAACTCGAGATGTCGAGTGGTCTCAGTTCCGTAGAGATAACCAGTAAGGGAAGAACCAAGGGGATGGGAGAAGAGAAGCAGAGAAGCGAAGATGATGAAGGATGTTAACCCACCAATAGCAAACGCAATTGAAGGTACTTTCCGAGGATACACGCTTCTTGAAATCCGAGGAGGAGATAAAGTCATTCTCTCTCTTCTGCATAAAAAAAACAGAGACCGATCATAAAATCATTTTTGTTTCAAATCTATTAACATTTGCGTCGATCTTGATCTAGTTTGAGATCGGTTTGGGAAATAAAGGAATCAAAAGTTAACTTACATGTGTAGAAACGAAATCCCGGCGAGGAGGAAGAGAGATCGAAGAAGGCTTTTGCAGAGGATCTGGGAGTCTGAGAAACAGAGATTGGGAGAAGCGTGTGGAACTGGAAACAGAGTACGAAATTTTGTTTAATTAATTGAAACTCGAATTACTAAAATAGCATTAAACCAAGTTTTGCTATAAGAAATTAGAAAATGGTACAATGTTCTCAACATTTTTAATCATAATTAAAATTGGATTCTATATGACAAGTAGTAAAGTCATACTTTGCTTTGCTTGTTTGATAATATTAGCAAATGGCAAGCAGTTGTTTCTCAGCTAATAGCATCTCTAACCCCAGTCCATAGTTTACTGCAAAATAAAATGGAAAATAGAATAAGGAGCAAATAAAAAAAATAATTACTCCATAAATAGAGTAATTTGTTTTTTGTTTGTTCATCCCTCCATTTTTCACTTCATTTTGCAGTAAATTATGGAGTGGGTTGGAAATGCTCTAATACCATAATCCATGCGAATTTATTTTAAACTGACTAACCAAAATTTATAAATTAACTGAATATTGTTTAGTGTTAAGAAAGATTTTAATTGTATAATATTTATTTTATTTTTTAATTATCATTATTCTAATTATTTTTGTAATTTATTTTGCCAATAATTTGTTTCATACTATAATCATTTTAATTTATCTGAATATTTATATATAAGTATATTATTTTGTATTTATTAAATATGAAATTGTTAAATATATTATTTAATTTAATTTTTATTTATTTCAGATTTTTCGTTATGAAGTTTTAATAAAATCTATGCTATTTATTTGATGAATTGTATAATATATTTTGATAAAATTTTAATTAAAAGTTTATACATGATTTAATTTAATATGAATGTTTATTTAAATTAAAATTAAAGTAATTTTCATGTACTAAAATATAAAAATCCATTAATTTAATTGATTTGGTATTGATTTAAATTATTTTTAATATTTAAATCATTTGAATATTTTTAGTCAATTGTTTGATAAAATCAAATAATTTGAAATAAAATTAATAAAAAATTTATTAAAAAGATGAGACTTAATGGTTGACCAAAAAAAAGAGACATAATGTCTTATATTGTTTGGACACAAAGTTAATTATTACTCCCTCCGTTTTTTAATATAAGTCGTTTTAGAATTGTGCACACAAATTAAGAAAATTATTAATTTCTTACATTTTCTAAATAAAAACACCATTAATTATTTACCTAACCACAAATCAACCAATAATAAAATAGAATGTATATTATCATTGGTCATATAACATTAACTATTAATAAATTTTACGTAGAAAACTGAAAACGTCATATAATTTGAAACATAAAAATTTCTCTAAAACGACTTATTTTAAAAAAATGGAGAGAGTATATTGTTAAGAAACATAGATAATAGCATAATATTGTTTCTATAATTAATTTAGGGCAATTCTCTCGAATAGCTATTTTTAAGTTTTTGTAACAAAAATAGTCATCAAAAAGAAAATGACCAAAAAAAACTCTTTTTAATTTGAATTTTTTTATATTTTTTTGTTTTTTTTAATTTGAAACCAAATCTCCAAAACTCAACTCCTTAACTCTAAACCCTAAGTCTAGATTAGTTAAGCCAAGGGTAAAATACATTTAAACCTTTTAATAAAATTTATTTTGGTCATTTTCTTCATTGATAGCTATTTTTATGAGAAAAAATTAAAAATGTTATCCTAAAGAATTTCTCATTAATTTATAATAGATTAGTGTATTTAATTTAAAATCTACAAAAATGATTGAGTCCAAGAATATGTTTATGTTTAAATAGGAGAGATATCTGCAATTTTTTTGATTAATTGTATAATATATTTTGATAAATTTTTAATTAAAAATCTATTTAATGTCAATTTATTGCATTTTATTTATATACATGATTTAATTCAATATGAAAATTTATTTAAATTTTAATGAATGTAATTACTTATAGATTAAAATATATAAAAATTGATTAATTTAATTGATTTGATACTGAGTGACATTATTTTTTTAATATTTAAATTATTTGAATGTTTTAGTCAATTATTTTATAAAATCAAATAATTTCATGAAAAATTAACAACAAAAAATTATTAAAAAGATGAAACAGAATTGTTGACAAAAAAGATGAGATGTAATCTCTTATATTGTTTGGACTCAAAAATAATTATTGTGTTGTTTAGAAACAATAGATAATAGTATAATATTGTTTCTAATTACTTTATACTAGATGATTGTATTTAAGTTAAAATTATACAAAAAAAAATGTGTTCAAGAATGTTTATGCTTTAATAGGAGAGATTACTAGTTTCGGTGTTTTTGTCAATTGATCTCCAAATGGTTAATCAATGGGGATTACTCTATGGTTTAAAGATTTTTTTTTTTTTTTTTTGTCAACATTGCTTTTTATAAAAGCTTAACGATACAAGAGGATTCGAAAGCCCAGAACAAATATTACAAGCCCAAAGCAACATAAAGATAACTATCATACATGTCATAACACACGTGTGAGACACGTGTAAAGAAAGGGCAGCACAATGGGCAGTGAGAAGGTTCCCGAGTCTTTCAGATCTTCTCACCGGCGCTCCGATTGATTTCGATCATCCCTCCGGTCTTCCATATGGAGATGACGCATGCAGCTCTATCGCCTTTCGAATCCATCTTGAAGCCCCCATGCAGTGTTCACCGGATCTTATAATTTGAACTCCTAATGACCTTTGATTATTCAAACTCTGGGATGATCTTTCCGATCAAAAACAGATCATTTGTTAGGACATTTTGAAGCAAACCCCAACTTTACTTAATCCGCTTCCAATCGATAGGCTTCATCCATAAACTTCGAATCTCAACCAAGAAGGAGAAACTCCTCAACTTATTATCATGAGAAGAAATTAATTACTCTCCGATGGAGGAGATCTAGCACTCGAAGATCTCAAGAGAAACAAATCAAAGATCCGGGATAAAGGATTAAAACATACATGGGGAGAAGAAATTCAAGCAAATCAGCGAGAAGCTCTGATTGACTTGAAGAAACACAACAAAAGAAAAGAGTCGCCTTGCGAAGAAAATTTCCGACAGAGCGGAACCGAAATCGCCTAAGCGAAGAGAAAATCCGATAAGCGGAAAATACAATCGATCTAGAAGATCGAAGATATTTACAACAAAAAACAAAAAAAGAGAAGATGGTAACCGATGGCTAAAGCCACCGGCCACCAACGATAAGTTTTTTCTGAAACCGCCTGTAGAGAGATGTTAGAGAGAAAGAAAGAGAATTTTTTTTTTCTTCTCCACCTGCTAGCTTTAACCATACAACCAATTCAAATATGGTTTAAAGATTTAGGTGGCTTTGTTATGTCAACCTAAATCTTTTTGGCCAAAAAATAGAAAATTTATGATTTAATGAGTCTTTGCAAAAGTGGAATATTTAGTTGGCTTAAATAAAAGAAAAATTCCCTAGGATATTTTGGAAATTTTTTTAAAAAGTTTTTGTAACAAAAGAAAATGATCGACATATGTTTTATTAAAGAGTAAAAATGTATTTTTACCTTATGGTTAAATAATTTTACGGTCAGGCTGCTTCTTCATCTACTAGTGCCATATAGTGAGCACCTAAGTCATATTTTATCAAGTGAAGAAGTGGAAACTTTACCAAAAGACAAACGCGAGTTTAAATGGGAAGCACCTGCCATTGGCATGCCAAATTGCATCTGGAAAGAAACAAGACCAAATTTTCTTCATGTATGTGTTCTTGTAATTAAGGCTTGCATTGTTGCAGAGTTTGCCTTCCGAACTAATTATGTATCACTAAAAAAAAACTACTTTCTTGCAGAATGCTCAGAGTGATTCAACTTATGGCATCAAGCCTAGGTTACTTGAGCACTGGATTCAATTGTATGAGAAAGCTGGAGGAGAAGATTTTGGCTCATCTACAAGGAGAAGATTCTTCTCAATTTGTACGTATTTGTTTCTTGGAATCACCCTTGTTCTTTTCTTTCAGATTTTGACTATATTATATTTTATTTGATTTTTCTAGGCAACAGCTATATGGATATTTTGCATTCTAACAAGAAACCCTTTTACAATGGAGACCGTAGAGAAGATTCAAGTCACACTAATGCATACCTTAGAGCATGATTATCCCAAAGATCCATTTAGGGGTTCTTATTTTTATTTTAATACTTTTAAGTAGGAAAAGTGAGTTAAGAGACAACATTAAAAAACCCAAACTTTTTTGTAGTCCATTGCAAAGCTCTTAAGTAAGGGTTCTTAAAAAAATTATTAAATATTTTTTTATTAAACTTAAATTTTTTTAATTAAATAAAACATATTAAAAGATAACATCTTAAACATTGATTTTTAAACAAAATATGCCACATGAAAACATTTGAGAATTAGAAGATATGCAAAAATGGATAAGCAAACAATTCATGAACCATCGACAAGTACATGCATAATAAGACACTACTACGACGTATTTTCAGCTAATGAAACATATGTGAGCATGAAGACACACAGAGAAAAACGTGCGTCTCTGTTCATATCATTGCAAAGATTAGAGAAATGAAATGAAAATGCAGAGCATGCTAACTATCACATAAAGTTCACCTGTTTCAAGGACCATCCATTCATTTTGACTTGTGTTTTTCTCCAACCACTGTCCTTGAACATCTGCATTGTTTCTCCGTAATGAGAATGCATATCCCTGGACAGAGAGACACGGGTTCTGAATCTTGCCATTTGAGTGGCTCATTCAAGTCAGCTAAGCCGTTTGAATTCTTCACATCCAAGCAAGACCCTGAAGAGTTGCTCTGATGAGAAGCATTCTCTTTTCTAGTTAAAATTTCAACCATTTAGAAGACAAAACTGAACGTAACAGAAAACAATGAAAAATAATTGAATATACATACATACCTGCAAGACAGAGACTCGAACCTGGGTTGGTCCAAACAGTGGCATGAACGGAGTAGCCACGTTGTAAGAGACGCATGATGAGCCAAGAAGCAACGAAACCAGTCCCTCCCGTTACACAGACCAACCCCGTACCGTCCAAGAAAGATGACGCCATCTCACCTCCTCCGTTGTTGTCATCTTCTTCTTTTCTTCCCATGTTCTCTATCTCTATCTCTCTCTCTTGTGGTGTGTGGTGACAGCATAAATCAGAGACTAATAGAACCTGAGCCTGATCACAGCCGCTTTACAAACTCAAATCGTATACCAAACAGAATGTTATTTCATTATTCAAATCGAAAACCAGAGATATATTAAGAAATAAAACACAAGAAGAACAATAGATACTCAAAACCAAACACAAATGTGATAGTTTCTTATATCATTTCAAGAGTATAGTTTAGGTTTGTTTGATGCACAACAACAATCAAATCATAATACAAGGCAGAGGTGTGTTTCTTTAGTGGTTGAAGTTAAAAGATGTTACCTTTTTGCCTCGGATGACAGCTCCTGCTTCACCTTGGACAACCATGTACTTCTCTCCGCCAAGGAATAGACCGGTCGGTGCAAGGTTTCCAGGTTCCTCAGTCTTTCTTGATTCCCTCTATCTCACCAGGCTTCAACTACATAAACCAAGAACACAAAAAGCAATGAGCTTTCAACTGATTAAGCAATGATCATCGTACTAATCCACCAGATCATTTGCATTGTTTTTACAATATACTAATCAAAGTCAAAATCATTCAAAGGTGAATCCTTTGTCATCTGATCAAGTAAAAATTTTGATTCGATCATTTAGGAAAAAAAATCACAGCTTTATAATCAGATCATAGCAATTCAACATCCAATCAGGAAACCCCAGATTGGATCACAAACCTACAATACCACAAAGGGCATCTCTGCTTGAACTTTGACTCCAGAGTATTATCAATCAAAAGTGAGGAAGAGAGAATCCGATTCATCTGATGCCGAAGAAGATTCGAGGGGAAGCAGGGAAGAAGAGAGAGCGACGTGTGTTCAGAAGAGCCGTCTCTTCTGTCTCTTGATTAAGAGACGTTCCTTAGGGTAATTGCTTTTTTTTTTTTTTTAATTCTGATATACTAAGAGACTGGCCTAAAGAACCCAGTTAATGATGCTCTAAGAGACAGGCCTAAAGAACCCGGTTAATGATGCTCTTATGCATTCTGTACGTGCACAATTGTGTTCCTTTGCTTGATTTTCATTCCACTTATCATATCTCCAAGATTTGTTGAAGTTAAGAGTTTTTCTTATGCAGTTGAATCACATTTTTAGAGCTAGAGATCTTGTCAAGAAGAATGAAAGTAAAATTTCCAAGCTTTCTGATGGGGAAACTCCTGATGATAGATTCCGGGACAGAGGATTTACTAGTCCAAAGGTGCATGCATGATCCCCTTTTCTGTTTAAATCCGTTGTTGCTAGCATTTTAACAATTGGTATTATGTTTATTGTATGCATAATCCAGGTACTGATTCTACTACCATTGAGAAGTGTTGCCTTTCGCGTTGTTAATAGGCTCATACAACTAACTCCAGAAGCTCATAGGGTATATATACATAGATTTTTCTGCATTGATATTGTCTCGGTTGCTGATTATGTCTTGAGTTGCCTATGTTCTCTTTACATATTATTGATTGGTCTCAGGGTACTGTGGAACACCATGGCCGGTTTAACGATGAGTTTGGATGTGAAGAAGAACCTGATGAGAAAGATGATGATGGGAAGCCTTCAAAACCTCGTGATTGGGAACCCCTATTTGGTGAAAGAAACAATGATGATACCTTTGTGCTAGGCATTAAGTATACAAGGTACATCCTCTTTAATATGGGAGTGCATGCTTCTTGTTTGGTGATTGATTTGGTAGTTGGCTGAGACTTGAATCTTCTTGTCGATTCCAGGAAGAGCATTAGGCTGTATAATGATTTCATTACCTCGGACATGATTATTGATTCCCCTCTCGGGTTACAGTTGGTAGGTACCCTTATATACTGTTATCTTTTTGTAAGATGATATGATTTTTTTGTGGTGAATCTTCTTTACTCTATCTTATCAGTTTTACTCTTTCTAGGCCTTGGGAAAAGAAAAAGACAAGAAGAGACTGAGGAAAGAAGACAACAAGAAAGTGGTTCTTGATTATCTGTCCTCCATCGAGGTAATTTTGTCTACCATTGCTAAGAAGATCATATATATTTGAAGTTGTATTCTTCATCTTCTCATTGAACTAATTACTAATGTTTCTTACAATTACATGTGAATAGGTTTTTGGTATGGATCATGCGGATGTAATGTATATGCAGGTAGGTTGCAAGGGAGTGAATTTAAGAGCATGATTAAAGGGGGTTCTTAGAGCATGATTAATGAGGTTCTTAGGGTGAGGTTTTTATCGAAATATAAGAAATCGTCTTTTAACTCTTAACTAAAAAAACTAAGAACCAGTTCTTAAAAATGCTAAGAACCGTCTCTTAAAAAGACTAAGAACCGTCTCTTAACTCTTAACTAAAAAAGCTAAGAACCAGCCATTAATTATGCTCTAAAGACTTTGCAGAGATGGGTGTATTCTTACTTCATTTTTTATAATCTACTTTATATCATATTTCAGAACTGGAAGCACGTTCAAACAGTACTCACAAAATTAAATGTACAGTCATCAGGACATCATAATACTGATGTAAACCGAGTCCGGCTGATGTATGTACTTGTTATCTATAATACGTTGTATGTGTCCCACTATTTCCCTAACAATGTCAGAATCTCTCAGTAAAATTTCGTCTTATGTTTAGGTATCTCGATGGACATGCACGGTTCTATCGGCAGTCAATAATTTTAAGTTCTTATTTAACCCCAGGTGTGTTTTTCTTCTTCATTTGTAGCTAAGTTATGGTTAGGTTTCAAAACTTTTACTAACCCGAATAATATTTCATTTCAGATATCAATGCTCTATTCAATGAGCATTGCTTGAACTATAAAGGAAAGGTGGGCATGGGATTTTTTTATAATCACATATTACCTCTATATATGTTACACATGGATTTGTGGTGGTATCTTTAGGCTACAGACTACCTCTGTGATTTGAGTTGAACTATGTATTTTTGTCTTCTCCAAACCAGGATTTGGCATATTCTGAATTAAAATTGTCCCATCACACTTTCATTTGAATCAATGCAGATTAAGCTGGAGTGTGAACACAAAGGTGTTCTTCATGAAGTGTTGCACAATGTTTGTCAGTTATAATCCCATCCTCGTGTATAAACATGAAAGTTAGACATCTTAGTTCTTTTTTTTTGTCTTTGTTGCAGATTTATGAAAAAAATTGATGCAGACTCGATGCAACAAGCTGAACATGCACGTTTTGAATATTTTGCCAAAAAGGTCTTTCTGGTTTTCAACTTTTTATTTATTTTATCTTTATAGCTAAATAAATTATTTTCTGATTCTGTTCTTCTTTTTGTTATAGATATTCCCAAGAATTAAAGATTCTGTTCAGGTACTCCCATCATTTAAAGGCTGAACTATTCTCATGTATCCATGCTTTAAGTTGCCATAAGAAAAACATTAGAATGGCCAACGTCAGAGCTGGTCAGTATAAATGATCGTATTGTTAATTTAAGAGTTTGATCGTCGTATGTTTTGTATCCTGTTTGTAGGGAGGACAAATGATCTTTATGAGCTCTAACGCCGAGTTGACCATGCTTAGCAAGTTTTTAAGATCGCATAAAGCCTCTTTCTGTATTGTTAATGAGTGAGACCATTTTTCCTCGTATAAGTTTTGAAGTTACATTTTCCTTGTTATCTGGCTCTGTTTCATCGGATGATGGTAGTTAATCACGACTCACGTTTTTTCAGATCTGAAAGTAATAAGGCTAAATCCAGGGCACGACAAAGGTTTTTTTCAGGTAGAGATCATGCTTTACAATGAGAGAGGACACCTGATTGTCTATTTTAGAATGTTCGAAGTTCGAACCATAACAAACGGTTTAAAATATACACTAACCGGTTCAAGCCGATTACAATGAAACCCAATCGTTTTTGGCAATAAATTGTTTTAGTTTTTTTTTTCTCTTTTAAGAAGCTCAAACTCACATCTACACACTTTAAACTGACAGCTATATACATTTTGTATGAAAATTTGTCATGATATTAAATAGCTAAGACTAACATAAATGAGGATCAGTACTGAATAATGATGATAAAATTATCTGAAATAAATGATCAGCACTAAAAAAATAACTAAAAATGATAAAATAGACATAGTTGTAGTTGCTGTGGAAATTCTATAACGTCATGAGAACATAGTGAACATAGTGAGTATTATAGAAAAATAAATTATTAGACTAAAACATATCAGCATCAAAAAAAATTATTGTTGCTTCTATTTTGGAAAATTAAACATGTCAAAAATCATTGTTACATGTTTCTTATAAAATAATCGCCTAGTCGCTAATTTTCTATCAGTATCGGCCCGATGAATATGAAGGCCCGAAGCCCAACAGAAATTAAAGGCCGCTTGTGAAAAAAATTTAATACAAAATCGCAGGGTGAAGGTCGAATTTGTTATTTCTAAGAGCATGATTATCCGGGGTCTTTAGTGGGTTTCTTAGTGCGTGGACCCCAACAAAACTTTTAAGGATCAGTTACAAAAATTACTAATTAAGAACCGATCTTAGTGAATTTCTTACACTGTTCGCGGGCCCCACTGACACGTGGCGGCCTGCGATTGGTTTGCTTTTTAATTTTTTTTTTTTTTTAAAACTAAGACACCCACAATGGGTTTGTTAGGGATAATCATGGCCTAAGCCACGACCCAATGTCTTTACCATTATGCCAAAGAGAACTATCGTCAAATAAAGGCCGATAAATTATATAATTTTATATCGGCCGGAAGCTCACGCTTCCATCGTTTGGTATCAGGGCCGGACTGTTTCCTATAAAGTATTTAGTTACCGTCTAGTCTAGCGATTTTTTGAACATTGATTGGTATGTTAATTGTTTGTGTTTAATTTGATCAAGATTGATTATTGAAGGAATATTTTATTTAATATAAAAATGGTTCCTTATGTGTGTTTTGTGCCGACTTTAAAAACAAAATTTTTTTTTAGTGATTTCTAGATTCGTGACATTTTTATTAACATTATTTCATTCGTGACATATTTTATTAACTATCTTCCCTCTTTTTATACCAAGTAAACCCTTCGAGCACAGCTGCCGGTAGGGCTGTCAGTTGGGTTGGACTGCACCCAAATGGGTGTGCCCAATGGGCATTTATTTTTCCTGGACTCAAGACACCCACACCCATATTTAGCACACATCCAATAACACCCAAACCCAATTTTACCCATCACCCAATTGGACAACCCAAGCCCGCCCATTTATAAGTAAATTTTAATATTAGCCCAAATCTGTTAAACTTAATGTAAGCCCAATTTTAATATCAAATAACATCAAAATGAGATAGAAATATCCAACATTGAATTGAGTAATAAAGTTTTGAAATTTTAAACAACATTTAAAAATCTGAAAATAAATATGATGTAAAATAATCTCAAAAGATTGAGTTTTTGATAACTTTGTTTATGAATTCACTTTATTCTAGTTTTGTGATTTTATCTATTCTCATCCGCAGCCTGCAGCAACAAAGAAAAAAAGATGATTCAACCTCAGATTCTTATACTGAATGCAACCACAATGAACAAAAACATAGCCAAAAACATTAGTGAGAAAAATGAGAACATTGTGTATTATGAAGCGTCATTTCTATAAATCACATTAGATTCAAACAATGACAATATAAAAACACAATATGCTAAAGACTTCTATTAGAATATCACATTAGATTAAATGTAATGATCACATCTACAAATCAAGATCAGATGCTACTTCAATAAGTAAACAATGACAAAATCAGTGTGAGGTAGTGAGTTCTCTAGTATGAACATTTCAATATCTTATCCAAAAGTACACTAGACTCACGCTAAGTACAAGATAATACCTCGCGTTAAGTCTCTAGACTCTCCAGTCTCCACTCTCTTCTTCTTTCTTCTGCAGTCTGCAACAACAAAGAAAAAAGAAGATTCAACCTCAGATTCTTATACTTAATACAAGTTGTATTATACAACCACAAAATGATCTTCTCATCAACACTGTAAACTCAAATGAGTTTTTCTTGCAATATTGAACGAGTAAAGTGTAGAGATCATACCTCAAGTCAAGTCTATAGACTCTCCACTATCTTCTTCTTTATCCTTCTCTTTATCCTCTTCTTCTTTCTCTTCTGTCTTCTCAACCGACTCATCACCTACGAAAAAATAATTTCATGAAGATTCTGAAGCAATTTATTATATGAACATATTATAAGCAACACTAACCCATTTCTGGAAACCCTTTTAACCAGTTTCTTGTAGAAGTCGAACAAAAGACATACACTAAGGGATGCATTACAAAGAGAATGGCAAGTTTTGTGAGTTGTGTTACATTCGGGTTTTGTATACTGTTGATTCCACAAACCAAAATAATACGCAACTTTGACAATTTCAAACAAATCCATTCGTCAGTTGAGGTGCAAAAGCCATGCTGCTAACTCTTGTTTGCAGTGAGTTAGTTTACAATTTATAAAACTAAATCGATTTGTCAATAGAAGTGCAAAGTCTTATGTTGCTAAATCATGTTTGCATACACAAAGGTTTGGTTTACTGATTGAGAGAATCAGAGAAATGCCTGGTACTCAATAAAAGTGTATATGACCAAGATATCATCACCATATGTATGGAATAACCCATGCTTCGGTTAGGTAGATAAGAGAGAAACATGCTTTATGCATCTTCACAAGCCTCAGAGGAACTATAATCCAGTACTTAATTAAACCAATTTAAAATGTAATAAACCAACCAAAAACTTTGTATCAAAGTCAAATAGTCAAATTAACAGCCCTACGGATGATATTATATTAACCAAAAGTACAAGTCATCTCCATAATCTTTGAACTAGAGGCAAATAACGCAATTACTCTTGGTCCAAGAGTAAAAACTTGAGATGAGATGAAGAGATAAACCGAGATCGAACGAGATACAAAACCCACAAAGCCCACAACACAAAACGTAGAGAAATCGCGAGGTCAGAGCTAAAATCAAAACAAAGGAATGATTCAAAACTTACCTTGACTCGCGGAAGAGAAAAGGAGAAGACGTAAGGAGAAAAGAATCAATGGGTAAGTGATTCTACATCCACGGGGAAGAGGATGTAATCGGGGAAGAAGAGAAATCGCGGAAGAGGAGAGAATCGGGGAAGAGGAGATCTGATTGATTTTTTCCCAATTGTCTAAACCCTAGAAATTAAGTTTTTGGGCCAACCCATCACCCATTTGGTTTGGATCTGTTAGCCCATGGGTAAGTTGGTATTTAACCCAATTGGACCATTAATTATATGAGTATGACCATCACCCACCCATGTTTGTTTGGAATGGGTTAGCCCATGGGTGGCCCAACCAATTGACACCCCTAGCCGCCGGTAACCCTAAGGTTACTATTATAGATGTGTAAGCGTTTTTCCACTGTTTCTCAGAGCTCAGGATGTCTATCCCTTTGAAAACAAATAATAAAAAACTAATGGACTTTTCACACCGAAAAATAGAAAAAAAAAACATGATTGATGAGACATATTAGTAAATATCAAACTAGTTTTGTTGAGAAAATAAGGTGAATTTGGTTTGTGACATTAGAAAGGTAATTGGTATATCGTAAATACTCACAGACAATACAGCATAATTGTTATGTGTATACATTTAATTATGTGCTTACTTTATCCTTCCAAACAAAGGAGAGATCATGGTTAAGTAATGCAGTGGCTAACTCTAAATTTCTATAATCTTAATTGACAATGCTAAGTTTTCAAGTCCAAATTGAACTACCTGATATACAATAGATTGTCTAAAATCTAATGTGCGAATCGTTTATTACTCAGAACAGTAAGGTCTAAACTTCGCACTTTCAAACCTAGATACAACGAAATTAGCTTTGTTGAACATACCAACTTGTTTTTCTTAATGTGGTTTAATCAGCTTACACGGAAGCATATACTTATAGTAAATCCAAACCGGGCATCAAATCTTTAAACGGTTGAACCCGGTTCCGTTCGCGTATTCAAAACCGAAAATTGAATAAAAACCCCCGTGACGGACCCCTAAATTACTCAGTCGCTGTGTGAGAGAGATTGATTCAGCAGAGGAGAACTAAGGATGAGTTTCGCGGCCTTCAAGATGATGCATTGGCCCACCGGCGTCGAGAACTGCGCCTCCGGCTACATCACCCACTCCATCTCCGACACAACTCCGATGCAGATTCCCATCACCTCCGGCGACGACCTCGAGCCCGATTGGCCCGCTCCACCCAAGCGCGGGATCTGCGCCGTTCCTAACGTCGTCGTAACCGCCGCGAACGTCCTCGAGGTGTACGTGGTTAGGGTTCAAGAGGAAGGGAACGGTGCTAGTAGCCAGGAGCCGAGGGGGCAGAAGCTCGCTAAGCGCGGCGGAGTATTAGACGGCGTCTCCGGCGTTTCCCTCGAGCTCGTGTGCCATTACAGGCTGCACGGTAACGTTGAGTCGCTCGCGGTGCTTCCTATGGGAGGAGGGAATTCCACTAGGGGGAGGGATTCGATCGTGGTGACGTTCCGCGACGCGAAGATCTCGGTTCTTGAGTTTGATGATTCGATTCACAGTCTTCGATTGAAGTTAGTGAGAGTGTGAATTGCTTGATTTGCTATTGGTAGAAAACTAATGGATGTGTTGTTTGTTTTTCAGCTCGATGCACTGTTTCGAGGGTCCGGATTGGCTTCATCTGAAAAGAGGGAGAGAGTCCTTTCCAAGAGGGCCCTTGGTGAAAGTGGATCCTCAAGGCAGGTGTGGAGGTGTTCTTGTTTACGGTTTGCAGATGATCATACTCAAGGCTTCTCAGGTTTTTTATTTTTGTTTGGCATCATATATTCAGTTTAGTTTGTGATATGCTTAGTGGAATCTGCCTGAAGTTTATTTTCTGTTAAGAGACTTATGCGTTGGTTTTCAGGTTGGTTCTGGACTAGTTGGAGATGATGAGGCGTTCACTTCTGGTGGGACAATTTCTGCTCGAGTTGAATCATCTTACATTATCAACTTGCGTGATCTCGGAATGAAACACGTCAAAGATTTTGTTTTTCTACATGGTAAGCTACCAAGAAAGGTTTTTCCGTGTTGATCCACCTTATTTTGAGTTCTCCGTGTATCTCTGAATAAGTAGCTAATCTTATGGTATGATGATTTTTTCTTAGCTGTTAAACTTTCATTTAAAGTTGCAGTTACTTCTGTTTCCTACTAACTTGTTGGTTTTAAATGCGATACGACATCAAACAACTTGCGTATTTCCTGTTTTTATCCAGCGTAGGCATCTTGTCATGGGCAATTGTATCGTGGATTTGATTTTTTTTAGATATTCTGTTTTTCCAAATAGTCATAATGTGAATAAATTAAGTGGTCCTTCTCTTTCTAATTATTTGTTGTGGCATCTTGTGTCTTGTTCAGGTTATATTGAGCCTGTAATTGTAATCCTTCAGGAAGAAGAGCATACATGGGCTGGGAGAGTTTCATGGAAGCACCATACTTGCATGCTTTCTGCTCTTAGTATCAATACGACATTAAAACAACACCCAGTCATCTGGTCAGCTATTGTATGTTCTTGATTTTCCTCTTTTTATGTTAAAAAACCGTTTCTTCCTAAGAAGGAAAATATTTGAATATCTTTAGTTATCTGTATAGCTGAGAGCAGAAACTGAATTCATATAAAAAAATATTGTAGGCTCAATGTTGTGTCATGACTAGGCTTTTCAGTCAACTACAAAGAAAACAGAAGCATTGCATGTTGACTTTTCTTATTTGTTCTTTGTTTAGCATTGCTCAAAAAGGTTTAGGAAAATATTCATAGAATAACAAGCTTTTTTATGCAAATCAGTAAAATTGAACCTACTAAAATCTCCTTGCGCCAACCTTAGTCCCAGTCATACTCATTCCCATTCTCTTGGTATTTTCCAGAATCTGCCCCATGATGCCTACAAACTACTCGCAGTACCATCTCCGATCGGTGGTGTTCTTGTGTTGTGTGCAAATACAATCCATTATCATAGTCAGGTAATTTGATATCACTTAGCTTAACTTTTCGAAGCTAAAGTCTACAATTACTTAAACATCTGAGATACCATATTTTCTTGTAGTCAGCCTCCTGTGCTCTGGCACTGAACAATTATGCCTCCTCAGTTGATAGCAGGTGCAGTTTTCTCGCACACTCTCCACTCTTTGAAATCTACCTTCTGCTTATGGATACAATCCTGTTGCCACAACCTTGGTTTAGAATCTTATAGCTTGAATTAGCAATTGTAAAAATCTGTTTATACTGTTAACCATATTTATTTTCTATTGTGTGTCTGTTTTCTTTCAGTCAAGAACTGCCTGCATCAAGTTTCAGTGTGGAACTCGATGCTGCCCATGGAACCTGGATATCGAACGATGTGGCTCTTTTGTCAACGAAGTCTGGGGAATTGTTGCTGCTGACTCTTATATATGATGGGCGGTAATATTTTGATTTTCTTTTTAAATTTCTGCTGAACCTTGTTTCGCTACAACTTATTTTGTTTATAATATGTGAAACTGACTGCTATTTTCTTTCTTGAAGTGCTGTGCAGAGACTTGATCTTTCCAAATCAAAAGCCTCTGTGCTTGCATCGGTTAGTCAACATCTTCTCTCAATATATTTGTGCTTCACTTTGGATCCAGTTCAATTAGAGAATCTCTAAGATGTAGTACCAAATTTCTTGCAGGACATTACTAGTGTTGGAAATTCCCTTTTCTTTTTAGGTAGCCGTTTGGGAGACAGTTTACTGGTTCAATATTCCTGTAGATCTGGGCCCGCAGCATCCTTACCTGGGTTGAGAGATGAGGTGATAGGTCAATCCTTTTTAGGCTGGTCAGGGTATTAGTTAAATGCTTATCCGGAACTTGTAAAATTTCTTGCTTAATTTTATGCAGGATGAAGATATTGAAGGTGAGAGTCATCAAGCCAAACGTCTGCGGATGTCTTCTGATGCTTTTCCAGATACAATTGGAAACGAGGAGCTTTCATTATTTGGTTCAACACCAAATAACTCCGATTCATCACAGGTAGCAAGTTCTGCCTTGGCTAGAGTTTTGTAGAATATCCTGTTGAGTTAGGGTTCTTTTGCAGAACATTCTCCATTTCGCTATCTGTATGTGCTTACAATAGCACATAAATCAATTTAAAAAATAAGTCATGCTGAATAGAAAATTAATGGTTTAGTTACTGAAGAAATAGTTTGCTTTTACAAAAAACTGCAGCATGTATTATGTCAATAAGAGTTAGATAACCTATGTTCTCATTTCCATGAAGTTTCTCATGTTTACTTTTTCAATAAATGCAGAAATCATTTTCATTTGCAGTGAGAGATTCACTAATTAATGTTGGTCCAGTGAAAGATTTTGCGTATGGCTTAAGGATAAATGCTGATGCAAACGCCACTGGGATTTCCAAACAGAGCAACTATGAATTGGTGAGCCGTTTGTTTAGTAGTTCTTATATAAAACTAGCCGTGGAAATGTTTTATATAAAACAACATTCTTAGGGTTGTCATTCAGAGACGTCTTTGTTCCACAACTTTTAGTGTCCACTTGCCTGCCTCGTATTTTGTCTAAAAACTGAAAACGCCAGACTAAATATATGTATCTTGGCATTTAGGTGTGCTGTTCTGGTCACGGGAAGAATGGTGCTTTATCTGTTCTTCGGCAGTCAATTAGACCGGAAATGATTACTGAGGTATGCATATCCCGAATTGTTTCTGGTATATGAGATGTGGGGGGAAATATACTCCCATTACTATGGCTTGGACGTAATTTCGTATATACCTCTTTCAAAATTTGGATGCATTAGTTTATAGTAAACTCTGAACAGAAGGCTGTATTAGGACATTCTCGCGGGGTTATATCTTTCACAATTACTATCCACCACTGGAATATTTCTGTTTAGTAATATGATCTGGAAAGAAAAGTAAAAAAAAAAAAATATGTGCGAATGGCAAGTTAAAAGTGGATATTTGATCTTACTTAGTAATGCTATCTATGCGACCTGGTATCTTCGATCCTTAACCACGATATTCTGCATGATCTTGTGGGTAGGTTGAACTTGGAAGCTGCAAAGGAATATGGACAGTTTATCACAAGAGCTCCCGTGGTCATAATGTTGATTCTTCTAAAATGGCTGCTGATGAGGATGAATATCATGCCTATTTGATTATAAGTTTGGAGGCTCGCACTATGGTATATTTCACTTCTCTGTTTTGGTCGTATATCATTAGATCCTCCTATTGTCAATAGAAATACCTTCAATGTTTGGCTTCTCAGGTACTTGAAACTGCGGACCTTCTCACAGAAGTCACTGAGAGTGTTGACTATTATGTTCAGGGAAGAACAATGGCTGCTGGAAATTTGTTTGGAAGGTTAGCTGCCATAATATGTTTTTGCTGCATCTTGTGAGATGTGTTTGTTGTAGAAGCATTTTTTTCCTTTACATCTTTTATATTATTAACCCCATGTGCCGTCTACTAAGCTCTATCCATGGCTTCTTTCTAGTCATTGAACTGTATCTACTACATGCAGCTGTAAGAGATAGTAAATGGTATTATAATAATTTCCATGTTTCTTTTTCAGACGTCGGGTAATCCAGGTGTTTGAGCATGGTGCCCGTATCCTGGATGGTTCTTTTATGAATCACGAATTAAACTTTGGAGCTCCTAATACAGAATCCAATTCTGGTTCTGAAAGTTCCAGTGTCGCATCTGTTTCAATTGCCGATCCATATGTTTTACTTAGAATGACAGATGACAGCATTCGCCTGCTTGTTGGAGGTATGTTAGGGAAATATTATCTTCTTATGCAAAAGTTGATCTTGTAGTCTATTATCTTGATCATCTTAACATGTTTTACTCAAGCAGTCTCATATGGAACTTTGAATTGCAGATCCTTCGACTTGCACAGTTTCTTTAAGTACTCCATCTGTACTTGAAGGCTCTAAAAGGAAGGTATCGGCATGTACTTTGTACCATGATAAAGGACCAGAACCCTGGCTAAGGAAAGCTAGCACTGATGCATGGCTTTTGTCAGGAGTTGGAGAGGCTGTTGATAGTGCTGATGGTGGACCTCATGATCAGGGTGACATATACTGTGTTCTCTGCTACGAAAGTGGTGCCCTTGAGATATTTGATGTGCCTAGTTTCAATTGTGTTTTCTCTGTTGATAAATTTGCATCTGGAAGAAGCCACCTCTCTGATATGCCTATTCATGAGCTAGAGTATGAACTCAACAAAAAATCCCAGGATAATGTTTCTGCAAGGAATGAAGACACTGTGAAGACAAAGGTCGTTGAGTTAGCTATGCAAAGATGGTCTGGGCACCATACACGCCCATTTCTCTTTGCAGTTTTGGCTGATGGCACAATTCTTTGTTACCATGCTTACCTGTTTGAGGGTGTTGATGGTACCAACGCAGAGAATAGTGTTCCTTCAGAAAATCCTGCTGCTTTAAATTCCTCCAGCAGTTCTAAGCTTAGGAATCTGAGATTTCTTCGCATCCCCTTGGACACGTCCACAAGAGAGGAGACTTCAGACGGTGTTGCAGCTCAAAGAATTACCATGTTCAAGAATATTAGCGGTCACCAGGGATTTTTTCTTTCTGGCTCAAGACCAGGGTGGTGCATGTTGTTCAGAGAAAGACTTCGATTTCATTCACAGGTATGATACCCTCACCGAAAAAGACAATTTTTGTGTTTTTGCGTCTAAAGCAAACAATGCTATGATTTCAATATTTTGGAGTTCTTAATTAACAATGATACGAAGCTTGTATGGCTTTTCTTGAAAAAGTTCCTCTATCTCATGCTATCACACTTTTTCAGCTGTGCGATGGATCAATTGTGGCTTTTACTGTGCTTCACAATGTGAATTGCAATCACGGATTCATATATGTCACGTCACAGGTTTAATAATGTGTCTATGTCTCATTTATGTTGTTCTTTTCTATTCTTATTGTTGGCATCTAGGCTATGAATTCCTAAAGATAACTCATATCATATTGACATAAACCAGGGAGTTTTGAAGATTTGCCAATTACCTTCAGCACCAGTCTACGATAACTATTGGCCAGTGCAAAAGGTGAGTTCCATTTCATCGCTTACTGTTTCTGTATGTTAATAATAAGTATATGAGGACTGATAACGTTAATGCCTGATATTCCTGTCTAGATTCCTCTGAAGGCCACGCCTCACCAAGTTACTTACTACGCGGAGAAGAACTTGTACCCACTGATAGTATCATATCCGGTACGAATATTAGCAATGATAATATTATCTACGTTTTTCTACCTAATCCGCATTGTATCTTTGGTAGCATTGGATGATTTCTATTTTTGTGGTTGAAATGGGACGATAAGGCATTTAGGCATCACAGGCAACATTACTCGGGATATTTAAATATTTCATAGGTTCCCTAGGCTCTCAGTTTTACCATTTTCAGCTATCTGGAATTTTCTTAATTTAAATCATCAATTTGCCCCTTCTAGAGCAGGCTTGAGAAAGGAAAACAGGTTTCAAGAGCTCTAAATTCAAATGGATGCCACTGTGAATTTCATTATGAATATCACATATACCTGATTTTGGTTGGAGCAATATTATTAGATCCTGCTTATTTGCTTTGTTTGATAACTGAACACTTGAACTAATGCGTATTTATTTGTTTTCTTTTTGTTGAGAAGAAAGGAAGTTCTGTGCCTGTTATGTTTTACCTGCCTATTTAATCATTATTATTCTATCATATTAATACAGGCTATTTGGTCTCTCATTTTTGCAGGTCAGCAAGCCGTTGCATCAAGTGCTTTCTTCACTAGTTGATCAAGAAGCTGGGCAGCAGATTGACAACCATAATCTGAGCTCTGATGATCTCCAACGACCATACACCGTTGAGGAATTTGAAATCCGAATTTTGGAACCAGAAAGATCTGGTGGCCCTTGGGAAACTAAAACCACTATTCCAATGCAGAGCTCGGAACATGCACTCACTGTGCGAGTTGTCACACTTCTTGTAAGTTAGCTACTTAGCCTGCCTAAAGTCATAATATTGTTCTCTGTCTACATTAAGAATGTTAATTGAATAATATTCCTGGGAGCAAATCTAGGGGTCAATCTAATAAGTGTCATTGTTTAAATTGCAATAGCCAATGCTCATTTTATTACTATCTGGATGTTTCAGAATGCAAGCACAGCGGAGAATGAAACACTTCTTGCTGTTGGAACTGCTTATGTCCAAGGGGAGGATGTTGCTGCAAGGGGCCGTGTTCTTCTTTTCTCTTTTGGAAGAAATGGCGATAATTCTCAAAATTTGGTATGTTTAGTTGGGCCTACAACATTTTCATCTTAGATGTTGGATGTATTCTGAAGCCGCTCTTTCAATTAGGTTACTGAAGTGTACTCAAAGGAACTAAAAGGAGTTGTATCAGCTGTAGCCTCCATTCAGGGCCATCTTCTAATATCATCTGGTCCTAAAGTTACCTTGCACAAATGGAATGGCACTGAATTAACTGGTGTTGCTTTCTTTGATCCACCGCTCTATGTAGTCAGCATGAATGTGGTACGTTTTACTTTGTGTATGAGTTTTCTTCTGCGTGATTTGGCTTTGTTGCACATGCTAATTTATATTTCCTTGCGCAGGTAAAGAATTTCATCCTCCTTGGTGACGTTCACAAAAGCGTATACTTTCTTAGCTGGAAAGAACAAGGGTCCCAGCTTAGCTTACTAGCCAAAGATTTTGGATCCCTCGATTGTATGGCTTCAGAGTTTTTGATTGATGGAAGTACGCTTAGCCTGGCTGTCTCCGATCAGCAAAAGAATCTCCAGGTCAGCATCCCTCTTATCGCTTTTAGTGTGTACGTGATGGAAGATAGTGAAATACTCTTAAACTGACGGTGTACTGATCCCCAACAGATATTCTATTTCGCACCGAAGATGTCGGAGAGCTGGAAAGGTCAGAAACTTCTGTCAAGGGCGGAATTTCACGTGGGTGCGCATGTGACAAAGTTCCTGCGTCTGCAGATGGTCGAATCACTTAGCGCGGATAAAAAAAGTCGATATGCTTCGTTATTTGGTACTCTAGACGGCAGTTTTGGTTGCATAGCTCCACTAGATGAGGTCACATTCCGTAGGTTACAGTCTCTCCAGAAAAAGCTAGTGGATGCTGTTCCTCATGTTGCCGGTCTGAACCCACGCTCTTTCCGTCAGTTCCGCTCGAGTGGTAAGGCTCGAAAACCTGGGCCTGACAGCATAATCGACTGCGAGCTACTCTGCCAGTAAGTTTTCTACCGCAGTCTATATGTTACTTGAAAACCGTATGGTAGCATGATCATAGGCGGAGATGATCCTAATTGTTTGAAAATGTTTGCAGTTACGAGATGCTTCCACTAGAGGAGCAGCATGCACTTGCTCAGCAGATTGGGACAACCCGAGCTCAGATTTTCGCGAATCTAGTTGAGCTCTCTGTCGGAACCAGCTTCTTGTGAAGGTCAGATCGTAATGCGTCGTTGTTGTTCACCATGGACGACATGAAGACAAAAAAAGAAAGGCAGTCTTGCTTAATGTTGTACAGAAGCTGTATCGTATGGTAACTGTCATGAACGTTGATGTTTTGTTGCATTTAGATTATGTTAAGAAGATTCTTCTCCAAACTCTTTGTTTGTTTCATGCCTACATTGAATACCTTAAGATCTAGACAGTATCTTAATTACACAACTTTGTTTAGTTTTGAGTATTATAAAATTCGGTCGGTTTACCAATGAAAATGTCATTAAAAACAGTGAAAATAGCGAGACAGTGGAGATTATAAAATGGTAAAAAGCTTTTAAGTGTGTGAAGAAGCAAATGGGCAGGCTTGATGATTATTGTGTCCAGCACACAAATAGCAAACACGTGCGCATACTCACCACTCCACGCTCAAAAGAGATAAGCCAAATCGTACAACAAAGTAGATGAGTCTTTAGTTTTCAAAACACAATCATAGTAACATGTCGTTGTCTCTTTCTGCCCCCTATCTTGCTTTCTTTCCAATGTCTACCAAAGTAATAGCATTTTTACTTACTTTCTCTGTATCTTTTACTCTTTGTCTTTGAGAATCTATTTTGTTATTGAAATTTTATGTTTTGAGAAAGTTTTCGATCAATTCACAAACTCACTTCGCGGTGGGAATTTGTAAACTTCGCCCCTTTCAAATATCCCACTACTCAAAAAGAGACAGAGAGAAGTCAAAGTGCGAAATAAGTGTTTGACATAATAATATGTCAAGCACCATTATGTATTCATAACCACAAATTTAGGGATACATTGGCAACAGATTAGTGACTCAAATTATTAATAATTATTGTTTATAAATTATATACATTAAATGTTGTCACCCGACTAGATATTTTCATAGGAAAATGTCTCATCACATCATATGTGTACTTAAGTGCAAATTTTATGCGGTATGAAACTTAAAAGCATCCTTGTTTTGGGGGTTTTAAATTTGGGTCTTCAGAAATTGTATCTGAAGAGATTTGATTTGAGAACAGTTGTTTTAAGATTCTGTTAAGTAACAGGAAAATGGTGGTGTTGTAAGAAACTTTCTAACGGTGAAACAAAACTCAGAGACAACATCCAATTGTCAGTTATTTTTTAAGCAATATCCACTTTTACTTGTCGCTAAGTTTTCACACACGAAAGGTTCACATGACAACATTTGCGAATAATTAAAAGTTTGAGAAGAAGAAGAAAAAGAACTGAAAAGCAAATGATTGGAGTCAGAAGGAGAATGTTGGTGAAATGCTTAGCAGCGTGGCTGAGTGTGTACTGTTGCAAGTCAGCGATTTCCTCCTTTCTCATAGATCACTTTATGATTGGACTCCCGCTTCTGTTTCACTTCTTATTTTCCTCATTTCTTCTCTTTTAGTATACTGTACTCACAAATTATATATATGTGCTACGAAATACATATTGACTTCAATAATTTTTTATAAAAACCTTTATGTTATTGCGTAAATAATTTCGAAAAAAATTTATTGCATAATTTGTGTGTGTGTGTGTGGGTTTCTAGTTTATTCATGACTGGACATGGACGTGGACATGATTAAGAAAAGTTAACCAAAATACGAAATAATAAATAAACTGGATGCAAACCAAAATACATTTTTACAATAAGAATAATAGTACACTTTTTGTAAATATTTTCACAATTATTATAATATTATATAATTAGAGTAATTACATATTCTATTGAATAAACTAGAAACACACACAAAAATATTTTATGTAATAATAAGAATGTATGCAAGAAATGAACGTAAACATTGATTCAAGAAGACAATTTTTTCTTTTGTTTCGTGGAAAAGTATGCCTATAAGTGAATTTAACATGTAAATTAGATTTTCATCCGCACTTTTCTTTATTGAATAAATATTATAAATTGTACATAATATCTGTATTTTAATTTTTTACATAGTTTACAATTAAATTTATATAGATTATTTATTTTAACTAGGTTCACAAGTGTGATAAATTTTTGGGATCGGAAATAAAGTGCCATGTATTATATAAACCAAATATTTAATAGCTATGTTAAATTTTAACATGTGATCATAATTTAAAAAACAAATACTATAGTTTGAATAAAATAATCACTATAAATTTTATATGTGTTACGTTGATTTATAATATTTATATTTTTACAGAACAAAATTTGTTCATAAGAACATAATATGAAAATTAGAATAGGATAATCTGTTTATTTAATTAGAAAGATTTAAAACTGAAAAGAAAATAATTCATCTTTTTAATTAGAACTAATTTATTATAATAATTAATATAATTGCAAGATTAAATAAATTTTTAAAAGGAAAAGCTGTTTTAGCAAAAACAATATATTTATATTTTAAGTAAAAACATGGAAATGTTTTATTTTTTGAAACTAATTTAAATATTTTTGACAGATATTTGTGAAAAAAATATAATTGACAAAACTACCTTAATAATCTCACAAAATCTCAATGGCACATAATATTTAATGTAGTATTAATTTTTTTTAGAGAATATGTTCAGTTTTAATAGACGACAAGTAATGTTGTCAAATATTGAACCAATAAAATTAAACTCAAATGTAATAACCACAATCCAATTGGACCTAACAATTGTTTTTATCGCCTGTTATATTATCGTTTCGGGGTGTTGAAGATAAAAGCATGGATTCAGTGTTAAGTTATTTGAAAGATATTTATTAGAAAATCCACTATAGAAAAATAACTCAGGGATCGGCGAAGACAATAAATTTGACAAGAATAAAATAAATTTATGAAACTCCTAGTTTTTATGCCGAATTTTGTGTATTTGTGAATGTCTTGTCTTTTAACGAGTTCTTCTCTATTTATAGCTGAACTCGCCGATTTCTTTTCCTTTTTTTCTAAGCTGACGTGTCTTTCTTCGATTACATCTCTTCTTAAATAGACCGAGTTCATTTACATAATGGATCTTGTTAAAGGAAATAGTCCATGTCCAACAATAACCAATGATTTTGCCATCCTAGCTCTATTGATGGTATTTTGTGTTGGTTTGGCAGTGGTTCATGTTGTGGGCATGTCGATCTAGATCTAAGAGGACCAGATCTTGGCAGTTGTAGATCATTCCATTCAGCGGTGTCGACGTAGTGGTGGTTTTGGTGAGGTTGGGAGGCATCAGGGAGGATTTCTTTTGATTGCTGAAGACCATGGGCAGCTCCTCTGGTTTTGCATCTTGAGGATACATATTTCTATTTGGAGTTCCTGGTGGTAGCTATACATCTCTGGTGGTGAGGTGTGGTTGTGTATTTTTCCCTTACTTTCCCCGGAGACCCTAAACCATTCATGCATCTTGGTTCTTCTTTTCTCTCACTCTGTGAATGTATCTTGCATTTTTTCTGGTGTGTGCGATTCTTCTGTTTCGTGCTTTGTCGTGGTAAATTTGTTAGACAAATATCAACGGTCGACATGGAATTACTATTTGAGGTTTCTCTTTGGCGAGATTTTCGGCTTTAGGGTTTGCTCTTTTGTGTTTCGTGTGTAAGTTGGTTTGTTATTTCACCGGGCGTATTTAGGTTTTGGTTTAGATGGTTTTAATTTTTTTTTAATTTAAAAACAAAATTTCAAAAGTCCACGAAAATGAAAAATCTTTGAAAAAAAAAGAATTTTACATTTAGTATTCTATGCAAAACTGCATTCTCAAATAAAACACAATTTTGACGTGTTTTAAAAGTTGTTATTGAGAATTGATTTTTTGAATTCTATTTATGTGTCATCACCACGTTCATTTTCAGTAGAAAAAAATGACATGACTCAGTGATAATGATGACTTATCTTAACTCTTATTATGGCATGTCAAATTGCATTCATGAAATTTTACATTTTTGGTAAGATTCTTTAAATATAACAATAACTTATATGTATCACATTAATGAAATTTTAAAATAATATCATAATTATAAATATATAATTCTTTTACATTAACTTACAAAAAATAAAAATATTCAAAAATTTTGGATTTTATCAAAATAAATTGTGAATATATTTGTTAATTAAATGTTTGGATTATGCTTTTATTCATTAATTGGTATGAAAAATTAATCAAATTACCAAATTACTAAATTATGTTTGTTGAACGAATTTTAGTCTATTTACTGAGTTAATTAATAAATTACTTTATATCACATAAATTTAGATGTATTTCATAATTTATTAAGTTAATTAATAAATTAATTTATTATTTTTATATGTTTTAACAAAAACTAAAATTTATACATTTATACATGTATATAAATATAAGATAAACGTAATCATAAATATAAATATAATATAAAATAAGCAAGCAAATTTTTTTTATAGTTTAAATTTAAAGAAATCTAAAAGTAAAAATAAAAATTTATAAGCCAAAAATATAACTTATGAAAGCTTATTTATATTTATAGTGAAAAAAATCTAAAAGGTTTTAAAAATATTAAAATTTGAATTTTAACTTTAGAAAATATTTTGTTTTTATAAATTTATTATTACTGTTCATGACGGAGAAAACCTTCTAGTTTAATATTTTTAAGGAAAACCGCTTAATATGTAATTTATATACAAAACAAATATCTATCTATATATATGGCAGACAAATTACTTGAGATCATAAATAAAGGTCTTACAAATCGTGAAGCGGGTCAAAGCATACGAAAAACCCCATCGTAGGATGCGTCGTCAAATCTCATAAACTAACTCTCTCACGAAGCTTCCTTCACGTTCAACTCCATAGTTTCAAAGTACGAATACATTCAATTAACCATTTATGTCACATTTGTAAATAGATAAATCATCCAAGTGGTATATCTATAGACATATGTTGATTTTCATGCTAATTTTACGGGATGTCTCTTACTCCAATCACTACAAATCCCGGTGCATCAGCATGATTAATACAATTGATTTGATTTACAAAAATATGTCATGTAAATATTAAAATGTTTAAGTCAAATTGCCTGTTTGTTCCTCTTAACAACTGGCCTAACACACAATCAGACACTAGCTATAAGAAAGTAGTCAATTTTAAACGAAAAATACCACAAAATTTTGTTGTTATTTTGCATCGTATTCCAACAAATTAGTGAAGAAAAATAAATCATTATAAACTTGTTAGAAAATAACAATTGAGTATTTTGACGCAAAATGATGGCTGTAGCAACAAATGAACGAAAAAATTACGTTCTTAAGTCATTGTAAATCAACAAGGATATACCAACAAACTATTTCCTTCTACTTTGCAACGAAATGTACAACGGTTTACAAAGTAGATGAACATGTGGATGACGATCCTAGGGCGCAATGCGCAATGAGAATGTTGCGCTCTGTGAGAAATGATGAGTTATAATATTTTGGTTGTGGTATATATTAGAAAGTTTAAAAGAATTTATTTGATCACTTATGTTCCAAAGTGAAATTATATTTTCGGGTACATATTTAGAGATAATTCTAGAGTTAAGTGTGTTTGAGCTGGAATAATTAAAGAATGTGTGACCTATTAACGTTATTGTGTGAGTGATGCCAAATAAATGACGATTTTAGGGTCAGTAAACAAACATTCCAAGCCTCCAAAAAATGAAAGCATCATTTATAGCACGTGATAGGACCCATGGGACGAGTGAGCGGGCGTAGGAGGCTCATTACTCATTAGCCGTGGACGATCAATGCGTTACAAGAATTGTAACATCTCGATTGGTGGTATATGTGGGATGGCATAAGAAAATTGATTTGACTACCTATGTTATCAAAGTACACTTACCTTTTCGAACACTTCTCCACAAAGAACTCTAGAGTTAATCGTTTTTGAGCTGGAGTAGTGGAAGGATGTGTGACATGTCAAAAATTATTCGCGATATCCGTGCGAGTGAGACTAAAACACGTAAAAAATTCATGTGGTGATTGCATGGTCTGTAAACAAAGTTTTTGTCTATGAAAAATTAAGGCTACGATCGCCGGATGGGATGGAGCCCATGGACCGAATTTGGCGGGCGTGTAAATTATTAGTCGTGGATGATTGGAGTGTTACAAGTGGTATCAGAGACAAATCCCGACGAGTGTGGAGTCATGTGTGAGCTCACACTAACATGAGTTATGATCCTGAGACGTAATGTGGACATTGCATTCTGTGAGAAGTAGTGAATTGTAACATCTCAGTTTGCGGTATATTGGAATGGCTTAAAAGATTTGATTTGGTTACCTATGTCATCAAAGTGTATTTATCTTTTTGATCACTTGTTCAGAGAGAGCTCGAGAGTTAAGTGTGCTTGAGCCGGAATAATGGATAGATGAATAACCTATCAGTAAGTATTTTGCGATATCGTATGAGTGATCATTATTATGTGATGATTGAAGGATGAGTAAAAAAATCTTTCAAGGCTTTGAGAAATTAACGTTACGACCATCACGCCTTATAATACCCATAGATTGAGTAAACAATGTAGAAAATTCTTTAACCGTGGACAATCAGAGGGTATTACAAAAATACAAATCGAAGTTAGAGAGTTTAGAACGTTTAAGTTAGAAGCTAATGTAAATAAGCTCATTTTAAAGAATATAAACCATCTGTGTTTAGAACGTCTAAGTCTAAGTTTGACATTCTACTCTAGGCAAAGGATTGAATCTTGAAGCTTTTCCAAATTGCCACCTGTGTTGTAGAAGATTTATCAATAAACTGTTTTTACGACTCTCGCGAAACACTTGGCTGAGTTGCTTAGGTTTATTTTATTTAAATATTTTTTGTCTTGTTATTTGCATATGCAGGACTAGAAATGGGCGTTCGGATATCCGTTCAGGTTTGGATCGTGTATTTTGAATTTTTGGATATTTCAATACAGAGGTATAGAAACGTTCGGGTATTTGTACATTTCGGGTCGGGTTCGGGTATTTTAAGTTCGCGTTCAGTTATTTCGGGTCGGGTTCGAATATTTAGATTTTGAAGAAAAAAAATAATTTTTTCTTGTTTAAGTTTTTTGTATTTAAAATATATACTTTTAACTTAACTGGTTTTATAATTTTTAATAAATTAAACTATTAATAGGTTTGAAGATAAAATTTTAAAAATAGAAAGACACTAATTTAGTTGTTATTTTAAAATTTTGGATGAAACGTTTTTTAATGTAAGAAACAAGAGCTTAATATGTATTTTAAGTGAATAACAAATGGTTTTTTTTCATAATTATATGTATATTATTTGATTTTGAGTCATGTGCAAAATCAGTATAAATTTTTTGAATAAAATTACAAAAGTAAACTAGAAATATAGGATCAAGTATTCATATGTTTGATTATCTTTAGATATCATTCGTGTTTGGATATTATCCGTTCGAGTTCGGATATCCAATATATCCTAATTCAATATCCGTTCGGATACTTTGCTACTTCGGTTCAGATTTTTTGGGTTGGGTTCGGATACGGTTTCAGATATTGGGTAAAGTGTCCACCCCTATGCAGGACTGTGTGTAGTCATGGGCATTCGGGTATTCAGTTCGGTTTCGGGTAGGAACCATTCGGTTCCGGGTATATCGGATAAATCATTCTTATACCCAATAGGTACTTATGAGATTTCGGTTCGGTTTCGGTTCGGTTTTGGTCGGTTTCGGTTTGGTTTCGGATACCCATTTAATAGATGAATCAAATATATTAGAAAGTGGATACTTGTTCCGGTGATAACAATGTTCTTACTCTTTCTGTTTGAGTGGGGTTGATGACATTTTACCTTATATTAGAAAGTGGATACTTGTTTTTCGGATATTCGGGTATCCGTTCGATTTTCGGTTCGGTTCCGGTTATTCGGATATAGAAATTTAGGAACCATTTGGATATTTGAGAGTTTCAGTTCGGTTTCGGTTTCGGATAATTTGATTCGGTTCCGGTTCGGTTTTTCGGTTCCGGTTTTTTTGCCCAGGACTAACTGTGTGTGTGTGTTATTTTTGAAGATGGCGAAAAGGAGAAAAAAAATATGAAAAGCACATATGTAGGTTTTTATGAGGCATTATTAGTCTATATTTGGATGAAGTTTAAATCACAAAATAGTCTATTTTAGTAGTTTATGTAATAGAACAAATTACTAAATGACAGTGTTTAAGCTTTCGTATTAACAAATAAGTATTTGCTAATCTATAGCTCTAATATAAGGGGGGTGTATTCAATATAACATTTGAGGTGATTTGATTTTTAATGGATTTTTAGATGATTTCAATAAGTTCCAAAGATTTAGGTGATTTTTGTTAAACCACTGTAGAATATAACCTAAAACTTTGGGATTTGAGTTTTAATTTTTTTAACTAAGAAACTCCATCAAAACACCCCAAAATCACCCGAAAACTTTAGGGGGATGTATTCAACCGAGAGTTTCAAGTGATTTATATTAAAATGACAAATCCACTGTTATTGAAACATGAATTTTAAAAACTCATTTAAAGTCCACTGTTATTGAATTTGACATTTCTTAAAGTACTTTGAAATCCACTGTTATTGAAAATATTTTAAGTTGTGGAGTTTTAAAGTTTTAAGGTGATTTTAGGGTGTTTGGGTAGGATTTCTTAGTTAAAAAAATTAAAACCCAAATCCCATAGTTTTAGGTGATATTCTAGAGTTGTTTAAAAAAAAATTATTTAAATCTCTGCAACTTATTGAAATCATCTAAAACCCCATTAAAAATCAAATCACATTAAATGTTAAATTGAATACATTCCCCTAAAACTCCACAAACTAAAATATTTTCAATAACAGTAGATTTTAGAGTACTCTACGAAATGTTAGGTTCAATAACAGTAGATTTTAAATGAGTTTTTAAAATTCATGTTTGAATAACAGTGAATTTGTCATTTTAATACAAATCACCTAAATACACCCCCTAACTGTTTTTCATCTTGTTGCTTAGCAATAATAACTATGCGTATGAATCACATATGTTTTGAACTCGTTTATTTCGTTTATCATGAAAACATGCAGTTGGAGTTAGGCCTGAGACGGATCGGATATCCGGGCAATTTTAAGATATCCAGATCCGGATCCTTATCCGGATCCGGGGTTCGCGGATATCTGGGTGTCGGATATCCTTCTAAAAATTATAATATCCGGCGGATATCCAGATCCGGATTTGGATCCTTAAAATAAATAAAAAATAATATTAATATATATAAAATATTAACAATAATTTAAAAATAAAAATATATAATGTTTTTAATTATTTATATGTATAATAGTACAAAATTTACATAAAATTTATATATACTATTAGAAAAATGAAAATATATTAAATAAAATTAGTTTTTATATATAGATATTACTATTTTTGAAATAGTTATTAATAAAATTTACGGATCCGAATATCCGGACTAAAAAATCAAGATATCCGGATCCGGATTCGGCTTTGACGGATCCAACATTTTACTATCCGGATCCGGATTCTGCCTCTCCGGATATCCGGATTTTCGGATCGGATCCGGATCGGATCACGGATCGAATCCGGATCTCGGATAAAAGTTCCAGGCCTAGTTGGAGTGTCTTTTTTTTTAAAGTTCGTTAGCCTTCGTCTGACTGAAATCATCAAGGTAAGAAAAAAAAAATCATCAAGATAAGTATGCAAAATAAAAATTCATATGCCACGGAAATATTTTCTTAATATTCAAATACGTATATAATAAGGTTTTATTTTTGATCAAACAAAACAGATGTTCAGATTTTATCCCCTGTTCGGGAACGCATTAAGCGCTAGTCGGTCGGTCAGGTTGGGCCTAGCGCCTAAGGAGAAAATCGAAGAATAATCGAAAATTATGCGGGACGGAATTTTTAGATTGTTTACTATTTTATAAAACATGTTAATCTTTAATTGCGTATAACATTAATACATTTTCGTGTTTAAGACTGAATAAAATACACAAATAGAATATATAAATTTAATATAGTGTAATGTTCATCAAAATTATGAATATAAATGATATCTATAAAATTTTAGATCAAATAAATAAATAAAAATATTATAAAAAAAAAAAGATTAGGCGGCCGTCTAGACTGTCATTTAGGCGGTCTAGGCGGAAAAAAATTGGATATTCGATTTTTTAAATCGATTTAGCATAAATCGAGACGGAAGAATAACGCGTAGCGCCTAGACGGCTAGGCGGCCGATTTTTTAAACATCGATTTTATCGGAGAGGTTCTAAAAACGAAAGAGTAAATGATAGAGGCATGGTAAAGATGTTCTTGCCTCAGAGTTTAACGACAACACATCTCTTCCGCACAAATGGTTGTTTTGCCATTGGTTGGCATTCGCATGCACCCCCAACTTATTTTAACTATCATTGTCGTTAATATAATAAACTATAACTCTAATTATGACTATGGTAATGCTCTTGGTACGCCTTTATTTGCTCCTCATGCGCTTACTCTATAATTCATTTTCCACTGTAATTTATTCAAAGAATGTCTCAGTAAAAGATCGTCTACACTTAAAAATCATTCCTTGTAATTTAAAATATCGAGCAAGTCTAAATAAAAACGAAACTGCATTTTCATGGAAAAGTGAAAGTTATGAGATAAATATCAATTGATAAAAAAGGTAACTAGGAGTACTTAGAATTTTATATACAAATATACAGAAAAATTAAACTCCGTCTATTTCATTTTAATTGTCATTTCACATTTGATTACACGGATTAAAAATATATTTAATTTATATATTTACTAATTAAAAACATCATTATCGTACCTAACGATATTTCAACAAATAGAAAAATATATTGGAATATAAAGTCAATAAATTTTACATTGAAATTATAAAGCGATATTTATTTTGAAACGAAAATTTTACTCTACAACGACAACTAAACTAAAACGGAAGTAGTACAAAATTTAATATTCTATTTTATTCATGGGGTTTTACAATTTCATGTATTTATTATATCTTTGACCACAGAAGATTATATATCTATGTAAAAACAAAGAAATCTGGTAAAATATTGGTCATTTAATCTAGTGTGTACGTATAGAGAATGGAAGAATCATAATGAATAGAATAAGAATTTTGCTGAAGAGGACTCCTCTAACATTCATTCCAAAGTTCCAATCATTTAAATAATGTAAACGAATATCAGAATACATTATTTCACAATTCGAATACCAAAACTTATTCCTTTTTAAATAATCCTAAAGTGTAATGATGGGAAGAACACCCCACGAGCCATTCACACATCAACTTTATCATTCCCCTAGAAGAAGAAAACTATAGCTTATATCTTAAATCTCATTACCTCCCACTCACTCCATCAAATCAAATCATTCACTTTGCTTTGCCTCTCCAATGGCTCTCGAAACTTTCCTAATAAAACTCAAAAACGCCATTTCCTCCAAACCCACTTCTCACCGACCAACCCGATCAACATCTCCTCCGACCACCACCACTTCCTCCGTCGGAGTTTTATCGTTCGAGGTGGCACGTCTCATGACTAAAGTCCTCCACCTCACTCACTCTCTCACCGACTCCAACCTCCTTAGTCTACGCGACCACTCTCTGTCCTTAGAAGGTCTCACCAAGATCGTCACCGGCGACGAAACCTTCCACCTCAGCCTCGTCTGTGCTGAGCTCGCTGATAGTCTCGTCCACACTGCTGATTCTGTTTCCCGGCTGAGCCTCCGTTGCACCACCCCTAGCCTCCGCTCTTTCCACCGCTTGTTCCATGAGTTCGCCGACATGGGTCGTGACCCTCATGGATGGGTCATCAGCTGCAAAGATACTGAATCTAAAAACAAGAAAATCGAAAGGTAAAGAAACTTCTTTGCACATAAACATTTAAAAACAGAGGAAAAACAGAGTCTTAGTGAGTTTGTTAATGGAAACAGATACGTGAGCGTGACGACAGCTTTGTATAGAGAGATGGAAGAGATGACGAGTTTGGAGAACTCCCTGAGAAAACACAATTCACAGATTAGGATCGAATACGAAGAAGATAGCAAGAAAGATGCGATTAAAGTGATGGATCTACAGCAAAAGATCGAGAGACAGAGACAACACGTGAAGTATCTGAAAGACAGATCTCTGTGGAACAAAAGCTTCGACACGGTCGTGTTGATCCTCGCCAGATCGGTGTTCACCGCACTCGCGAGGCTCAAAACCGTCTTCTCCTCCGCCGCAGCAGCATCGAGCTGCCACATGGGCCCAAGCCCAACCGTCGTGTCTTTTCTCCCACGCTCTCTCTCTTCCTCCTCTTCATCGATGAACCTCGTACACCCCAGCCCAAACGACGAGGAGAGGCTCAAAACGGCGTCGTCCTCTGCTTTCCTCGAAGAAAGCGCTAGACTCTTGAAACCGCCGGAGACGACTCTGGGCGGGTCCGGCGCGGCGCTTCACTACGCGAATCTGATCGTCGTGATGGAGAAGATGATAAAGCAACCACAGCTGGTGGGCCTCGACGCGAGAGACGATCTGTACTCGATGTTGCCGGCGAGCGTGAGGTCGTCGCTCAGGTCGAGGCTAAAAGGAGTTGGGTTCACGGCGACGGACGGTGGCTTAGCTGTGGAGTGGAAAGCGGCGTTAGGTAGGATCTTACGGTGGTTGTTACCGTTGGCGCAGAATATGATAAGGTGGCAGAGCGAGAGAAGCTTCGAGCAGAGACACGTTGCGACGGCGGTGAATTGTCAGAGCAGAGTGATGTTGGTTCAGACACTTTTGTTTGCGGATAAAGTCAAGACAGAAGCAGCCATTACAGAGCTTCTTGTTGGGTTGAATTATATTTGGAGATTTGAAAGAGAGATGACTGCTAAAGCTCTGTTCAATCTGCAGTCTCCTCCTAATCACAGCTAATTTTACTGTAGAGTTTTTGTTTGTTTGCTTTTTGGTGGGTTATTTTTGGGTTCTTCTTCTTTGTTTAATTTGATAATACGCATTATGGAAAAATGAAAAAAGTTATTTGGGTGGGGTTATTTTCTTGACATTTGAGAAATTATATAAAAAGTTTGTAAACAATGTAGATATTGGAATGAGTTTGAGTGATTATTTTCTTATTATATCTATTCGTTAAAGACTTACTACATGCTTTTTTTTTTTTTTTTACGGCATACGGCTATTCTATTACTCAAACTTGAGGTGGCCTGGGGAGCCAGACCGGAATAGAACAACCAATAAAACATAAGGATCTGTGAAAAAAACGTGCATTCTTAGCTAGTGAATCCGCAATCTCATTCTGCATCCTTGGGAAGTAGCTGATTTTGAAGTCTGAAAAACACAACCGAAGAGTTTGAATGATCTCCAGCTCTGTTGAGAAGGTGGGCCAATCTTGTGGCTGTTCTAACATCGCAATCAGGTCCTTGCAGTCCGTCCCAAATCTCTGACAGTACGAGTGTTGTATCATGCTCTCCATTGCCCACTGTAGCGCTTCCAGTTCCGAGTGTAACGCTGTCTCCCTCCTCTGCAAGTTCCTTGATCCCATGAGTTGTATCTTCCCCATTGTATCCTTCCAAACCCATCCCATTCCACTGAATTGAGCTGTAGAGGTCCATGAACCATCCACCATACAAATATCACCCAAGCTTAAGGCTTGTGTTTCTTCATTAGTCTGTACCTGTGGCGATACCGGTTCAGTGTCTCTTGCGTTGTACCAAGCTTGGCACTCACTCTCTGCATACCTGACTAGTTCCAGTGGATCTCTATTTATGCCTCTAAACAACTTATCATTTCTAGCTTTCCATATGTACCAAATTATCCAAGGATAA
>NC_027749.1:13843962-13853599 GCF_000695525.1 Brassica oleracea var. oleracea | reverse complement strand
TGATGATAACTCCCATGCTTGTAAGGCCGGTGGACACTCAAAGATAGCATGAGTAACGGTCTCTTCTGGTGCTCCACATCTTGGACAATAATTGTCGCATCGCATGTTACGGCGTACCAGATTCCTTGTTACCGCTACCTGTCCTGATATTAATTGTCATATAAGATGGCAGATCTTTTGTGGCGCTTTTACCTTCCAAGCAAAGGCTTGGAGTTTTGTAATGCTGGGTTGTAGAACTTCTAAATCCTCCTCATCCCTCATCAAGTTTGTAGCAACCCAATACCCCGATTTAACAGTATATTGTCCATTCTTTGAGTAACTCCAGCAAAATGTATCACGTCGATGGGTAGGGCTTATGGCCAAACTCAGGATCAGCGGAATATCTTCGTGAACTATATATTGTTCCAGTAAACGAGCATCCCATTCATTTGTAGCTGGATTGATAAGACTGCTTACGATCTATCTTTGGGTTCACTGCGGGACTTAGTACAGGCTAATGCTCTGAGCTCTCAAAGACTCAAATACCGGGTTTTAGAGGTTACTAATCAACTCATAAGACATGCAAATTTGAATGAAACATGCTTTTGGAATGAAATATTTGGAGTATAATTTATAAACCGGGTGCTTAGGTTATTTTGTTTTTCGCATATATGTAGGTCACTAATAGTGTTGTTGATATGTCATAGACCAAATTTATATCTATAAAAATGTGTTACTTGAAGACGATTATAAGAAACTCATCTAGTTTGTGCAATCTACATGACTGGTTTTTTTTTATCAATAATATGAATATAAAATTTAGAACAAGTCGAATAATCAAATATGTAATATTTTTTATAAAAACAAAAATATGACGGTTACATCTAAGCATTTTAAATATATATTTTTTAAACTATATAATTTATCCGTTTGTGTGTTATACTTATATGTATGAAAACATTGAAATGTTTAAGAAATTGGAAAACATGATTGGAATTATATATTTATTTATTCTAAGTTTTTCTTTCACATTTAAAAATTCTCCGAGAACCCTAATGAACGAATTTAGTAGGTATACATTTTAAATCACCTAGAGAAAGTTGCTTGCTTTACTCTGTTAGTTGGAAGAGCCGAAATTTAAACGAAATATACATATTTTGATGAAATGAATCTAGAGAATAGAATTAGATGTCGAATATATCTAGTGCACCTAGAATACTTTACCTTTAAAGTTTGTTTGACTTTACAATTTAAAAGTACTAATCATTTAATCAATAGCCAGATCGGTGCAACTCATGCGAGATATTAAGAGTCAACTTTTTTTTTTGATCAAATGAGTCGACTAGAATGTTTTCTAAGTTCTGTGTTTTTGATCAATAGCCAGAGTCAACTAAGTTCTGTGTTTTCTTTATCTTTTCAATTAGAATGTTTCAGAAAAATATAGACGCACCAACTGTTGGACCCAAATCCCGCATCCAACCGTTGGGTTTTGGTTAAACAAACTTGTGGGTTGATGATGAGAATGAATATATAAAAAGGTTTTAGAGCATTTACAATGTAAATATTGTTTTTACTCCAAAATTGAGTAAAAAATGAAATATAGAGTTAGAATATTTCAATCATACTTCATTTTTCATTTCATAATGGAATATTAAACAAACAAAAAATAGATTACTTCATTTATATGAAATAAATTCCACTATGAAGCAGGAAATGAAATTGAGTTGGAGTTTTTATACTCTATACTCTATCTTACTCTATTTTAGAATAAAAAATGCATGGAAATGAAAATGTCCTTAGAGGCCTGAAGATGAGTTGGACTACTATGATCATAATAAATTCACAAAAGATTGACCTAACGATTTGAAAAAAAAACTAGAAAATCGGTTATAAATAAATAAATGTATCGGCTCCAAGCTCATGTTTAGTCAGCTTGTAGGGAAGGCCGGCTCTGAACATCAACAATGCACCACCATATGTTTCAATGCTAGAAAAAGTGTATCCTAATGTTACTGAACCCCCAATATTTAGATACTCCATGATGATCTCTTAAGATCCATCCTCCTACAACTTAGCCTGTATTTAAATCATAGGCAGCAGCACTGTTACACTTATACATCGAACAGATAATCGTATCCAGTCAGGAAGATGGTGGACTAATATCGCTGCCTGATGAAGATTTATGGAAGGCAAATTCGTTCATCATTGATAGTAAATGTGATCCATTCATTGGTCCACAATGATTTTAGGTGTTGCATTAAAACACCTCCAAATGTTAGACAAGGAAGTCTTTTCACTGCAGAAAATAAGAAATGAATCTATTATGAGATCAAGTGGAAATGAAAATTATGATAAAAGGCAGCATGAAATGAATCTATAAAAATTTGGTGACATGACACCAAATGGTTTAGGTGATCGTATAAAATAGTTTGCTCTAATCCAATAACGCATGCTTTAAACCAAAAGCCGTTTGGCTTTACTAAACACAATATCTCATTGACTTGATCAACATATACACAAACAATACTTTATAAATAAACCAAACAACAAGTAAAAAGAGAAGAGCAAATGTCCCAAATGGAACCCAAAGAAACAGAGACACCACCACAACCTAGAAAACAACCGAGGCAGCATCCTTCTGTGCCGTTCGTTTGGGAGGAACGGCCTGGCTTACCAAAGAAGAACTGGCAACCTTCACTAGCCACTTTCGTGCCTTCTCCTCCTCCGCTTCCGCCACCTATCCCTGTCCCAGTTAAGCTGGTCACCTCCGTTCCTTTCTGTTGGGAAAAGACCCCTGGAGAACTGCTACTCAAGCTTCCACAACCACCGTCGGAAACCTCCAAGACTCCTCCATTACCACCTCCGGTCCCAATTCCGGTCAAGCTGGTTACGTCGGTTCCTTTCTGTTGGGAAGAGACTCCTGGAAAACCGGCTCCTTCTTCCGCAAATGACCCACCTAAGCTTCCACAACCACCGTCGGAAACCTCCAAAACTCCTCCATTACCACCTCCGGTCCCAGTTCCGGTTAAGCTGGTTACATCCGTTCCATTCAATTGGGAAGAAACTCCTGGACAACCATACCCTTGCTTTGTTGATTTCAACCCACCTGACCCGTTGGACCAACCTCTGTACGGTTGTGAGGCTGAAACCAGCAGTGATTGCTTCAGCTCTGTGCCGATATCAGGTGCTTTTACAGTGGATGACTTTGATGAAAACCTGAACAGGGAGACGAGCTCGATGCCAACATCGCCAGCCTATGATACTGATGACAGTACGAGCAGTTACATGACGGGGGCTTCCAGTCTCGTGGGAGCTTCGTTCTTGGAAGAGCTCTTTCCTCCACGTCTTCCACAGGAGAAGGTCGAAGAAGCTGCTTCTCACCATGCTCAGGTTACTACAGCTTCTAATGGCATCAACTTTGGCTTTCCTGTGAGGACGCAATATACACTCCGGGAGTTAATAATGATGAGCCGAAGGAGGAGCTACATGAGAGAGCACAATCCTTCCATGGTAGAAGGACGTGAGTGGAAACGATACCAACAAAGGCTGAAGCTCCTCTAGAATAAAACACTTTAACAATTTGTATCAAGAAACAGAACTTGTCGCAAAGTTGTTCTCTTTTCATAGAAGTAGAAACTTGTTTTGGTACAAACAGAGCATGGTGAGTTTGAATGCCAAACTCTTTTCTTCTGCAAACAATAAAGTTACATCTTCTAATTCATTCCTATCTTCCAAACCTCTAAAGAACTAACTTGCGAAAAGAATGTGTAACAATGGCTTACTAACCCAAAATCTAACTTGGCCTCAAGATGTGGATGATTCAGCAAGCAGTTTGATCCGTTCCATGATCACTGGGATGTCTTCATCAGCCAAAGCAGTAAAACAGCACCTGAACCAACCCGGTTCTATACAATAACAGGCTGTTCCAGGAGTGGCATTAATCTTAGCAACACTCAATAGCTTCTCAAACAACTCGAGTTCCCCTTTCTGGCTGTAAGACGTCAGCAAACTGCTCATGTCAACCCAACAATACAACCCACCACCACTCTCAGCACACGGAATCCCTAACTGCTTCAAACCTTCCACAAAGAGAAAATGCTTATCTCTGATCCTCTGCTTGTGGGCCGCCATGTATTCCTCGATAAACCTTGTATCCGACAGCAGAGAGATGAGTATCCTCTGTACTGGAACTGGCATAGAACAAAATCTCATCAGCTTCTTGGCCGCGCTTACAACGTCTTCATGAAAGGAATAGATGACTCCAGTTCTAAAACCGGGAAGAGAAAGGTCTTTGGACAAGCCGTAGATGATATGAACCCTACTCTTATCGAAATCCCCCGAGGCAGCTACCTCCGCCAAGCTAACAAACTCCTTGTCCCCGTAAACAGAACCGGCGAATATCTCGTCAGAGATGACGTGGATGTTCTTCTCCTGAGCAAAGCTCAAAATAGCGTGTAGAGTCTCTCTTGAGAGTATGTTGCCAACAGGGTTTGAAGGGTTCGAAAAGAGGATGCCGGAAACCTTACTCCCTCGCTTTCTAGCTTGATTCAAGGATTGTTCAAGCGCAGAAACCGTTACAGTGAAATTGTCGGAGCTACGGCAGTGTACTGGTATAAGCTCGATTCCTGTCCTGAACTTAATATCTCTGTCAAAGCTGCAAAATTTAGTTTCTTTAGAGAAGAATCAAACACTTTCACCAGAGATAAACGGTTGAAAAGCATATGCTAAAAGTTACCCTGGATAATAAGGGGAGGGAATGAGAAAAGCGTTTCCATGATCAGCCAAGCAGAAGGCCAATACTTCGACAGCAGGAGTCCCACCAGCTGTGATCACCATGTTTGAAGGGTCAAAGGACACGTTGCCTCCCATTATTCGTGACATGAAATCAGCAAAAGCCTGCAAATATCAAAACATAAGATAAAGAAAGTAGAGCTCTCTCTCCTCTACACTACACTACAAGAAGCTTCTGATTCATATAACAACACATACCACTCTGACCTCTAGCAACCCTTCGAAAGGTTGATACATGGCGATGCTACTGACATCGAATCCACCATCAACATCAGATTGAATCATCAAAGACTCCATCAGATTATCAGACATCCATCTCTGAAGCAAGTCAAAGCACAGCTACAAAAACACAAACCAAATCATCTCAGATGAAACATTCGCCTCAATCTCCCAAATTTGTAAAGAACAAAATTATTAGGCCCTTCAAAATATCGAATTTTTTTTTATAAAATCGTCTATTATCCCCAATTTTTTTATATTAAATAAGTCTTTTATCCCCCAAAATCTCACCGTGCTCTCAGCCAAACCAAGCTGGATAATCCCATCCCTATTACTAACCCGATCGTACGGATCGGTCTTGACTCTCTCCAACCCTATATAGTACGGCGAATCGGGAGGCTTGGCGAGAGGAGCCGCTCTGGAGGAGACTCGGACACGTCCGATGGAGTTCCCGCGGGTGAAGAGGCTGGACCGAGACGAGGTCCTTGGTAACTCCGTCGAGTCGGAATCAGGAGGAGGAGGAGGAGGAGAACGGCGTCGTTTGAGGTAGAGCTGGAGGAAGTAGAAGAGGCAGCAAGGGATGAGAGAGCCGACGAAGAGGCCTCCGCGGCCTTGAACCACTCCCTGGAGAGGAACTATCAGCCTCATCGCCAAGTGCTCCGGCGTTAAAGAGATTCGAGCCGTTCGTTGAGGGTAACCGAAGACGTGTCAAGTGTGAGCGTACTAAATTTCCTTTTGGGAGTTGATATTAGTAAATTTTGTCTTCACTTGAGTACTCTTCATACAATTTGGAATAATTATTTTATCCGAATTTGGTTCAAGTATTTTATATATAAATTATTTAAATTTATCTAACTACCTCCCAGATATATATATATATATATATATATAAAAGGATGAACATGATTTAAATCAGTAATTTTTATCCGATTATAACCACGAGCATAATTCGTCAAACTATTTCATATTTTATTTAAAAGTACCAAAAAGTAGTTGAATTATCCAAAAATAAATAATGTTTCCATAGTTATTTTTGTAGTTTTGAATATGTAAATTAATAGTCAAAACCTTTTTAACTGAAAACTAATCGATGATTGTACATCGTATATTTTGATTATTTTCTTAGGCAATAAAACTATTAACAATTATTCTTTTTTTTTGTCAGCCTTTTAACAATTATTCAAATTAATGGAAATAAACTTACACAATATCTTCATCATTATTCATTATACAAGAACCGTCAATCGTGAAAATTCATAATAATGTTGTTATACACAAATCCTCATAAAGCAGATACACTTATCGGTTATAGAGTTGTACATATAATATTTTCACAATTTGTAACAGGTTAATAATTCAACTTAATTATTATAATTAAAAATAAATATATAAAAAACTGGTTTGGAACTACTCATTTCAATTGGGGTTAAATCCAGAACCAATTCATTGGATGCAATAATTTAAGATCAGTTCGAGTATTTAATCTAGGTCCAATTCTTCGGATCATGTACTTTGCCAGTCCTAATCAAAATCACTTGAAGAGCATACAAACATTTATCCATATCTTTATGGAAGGAAGCATTGAAAACAATACAATGAGCATTTTAACCATTACATATTATCTGTTATCGATGATATTGTTCCATAAGATGGTAATAATTCTTTTGAAAATCAAATGGAAACATATCAGACCGCTTGATCGGCGCTGCTGCTGCTGTGCCAACCTTTGGTACAAGGAGGTATCTCCATGAACTCGTCGAACTCTTTCACGTGAACATCGCAACACTTCCACTGCACAACAACAACAACAACAACAAACACAATCAAAAACAGTTTAAAGAGAAGAGTGTTCTGAGGAAAAGAAAGGTATTACAAACGCACCCCTTTCAGTCTGTCGTGGAAGACCGCAGGACCTGGATGATAGCTACAAGCAGTCTCGTGATTGTCTCTCTCCTTGAACGTTTTGCCACATCCTTTGTTTTTGCACACTTGCGGTTGATTAATGTCTATAACAACCTTTTTAACCGGAGCTGGGGCTAAGGACTCAGTCTTTTCTTCTTGAACTTGTACTGGTGTGTTCAGGGAATTCTGCATGGTCTGTTCTTTGGGCTGGGAGCCTGTGTGGTTAGGGACACAAGGTTAGAGATTTTGTTGGATTCACCAGTGTAAGAAGATGGAAAACGGAGAGAGAGTGGAGATACCAACCATGGTCTGAGCAGAAGAAGCCTTGGCGGCATCTGGAGCAAGAGTCTTTTGTTGAAGCATTGGCATGTGGAGATGAAGTAGGAACCGTGACAGGCTGTCTTGGAGCCGGTTTGGCCAAAACTGGTTTCTCAGTTGTGTGTTTACCTGTCTTACATCTTTATTTGCAAGAAACAAACAAAAAGTATCAGTGTGTCTGCGATCAACCACAACACAAAGACAGGCCATGAGGTTATTATATATGATGAGGATTTTATTGTTACCCAGGAATTTCCAAGAACAAAGTGAAATCGTGACTTCTTTGCTTGCAGCAGCTCCATTCTTTCATTCCGTCATGGAAAAAAGGCTGCACGTATGAATATTCTAGCTTTAACTCTCTGAGGAGATGAGTGTAACAAAATAATAACTAGTATTTGAAGAGTAAATTTGACTTACTCCCTGCTTGGTCAAAAACCAGCCGACAGCAAAAAGCCAAGCCAAGCCAGACCGGAAAAAAGTGTGGTAAATGAATATGTAAAGATACAATGAAATCTCCAAGCAAGCATAGATGAAGAGTTGTAAAGATGTATTCTATTGTTGGTACATCGCTAACAACAAGACCTACTTCTGTGAACAGTAGTTCTTATAGATGCACTACATTATTTTGTTCTCTCTTTTTTTTTAAAAAAAATCATAATTTCTTGTTTGCTGGCCTCTCCAACTCTAGGTTTCATTGTCACCATGGTAGCTACCTTATATGTCACAATGGTGCCGGTGCTATTCAACTAAATTCAAAGGGATAGTAAAACATATACAAGCAATTGAAAAGTCTAATGTTTGGCAATTCGAGAGTTAAAAGCTAATGTTCTTCAGACTAGACCTATATGATATGTAAATAAAAAAAAACGAACTGAATCAATTAAAGGAGGGAAGAAGACCGTACAGAGGCATGAAACCGACAAGAACCGTCTGGATTGTCGTCATCGGTGAACATGGCGTTGCAGCCAATACGTTGGCACTGTAGCTTCGTTGCAGATCTTAATTCCATTATAGAGCGTCAAAAAGTACGTTGAGTGAGTGGAAAAACTCGAAGATCTGAGCAGCGCGAAACTGATTCTATGTATATCGGATTCAGATCGTCTCTGACCCTAAGAAGATTGGAGAAGCAATGCGCAGCGAAAGAGGAAGAAACGCTGTAATAGATATATTATGGGCCTGGAATGGGCTTTTGTGTTTTTCGGCTTTGGAACAATCTCGATTTTTTTGACTTTCGTACAAGACTATGTTTTTTCTTCCGTGGCACAGTGGCCTTAGTGGCAGTTGCATTGCAGAATTCGAACCGTGGCTTGGTGAGATGGCAGCAGAGGTGGTGCAATCTGAATAACAAATTCAGTATTTTCTCTGTCATCTGAATACTTACGAAGAAAACAATTAATTAAAATTCAAAACCAATAGAAACAGACCAATAATAAAGTCAGTTTCTTTCTCCAAAGATATTTTTCTGATTTAATAATGTAAAAATATTTTCTGGTTTAATAATGTAAAAATATTTTCAAAATAGTAGAAAATAATATTTTGCATATTTTAAATTTGAATTTTTTTTTAAACCAGAGTGGATGAAAAGAAGTCCTATCCCTATTGTTAGGGTAAATCTATGCGGACTGTTTACGGAAACGAGAAGTAAACAATAATAAACAGGAACAAAGATCAAAACTAGTTTATTATTAATCAATAGACACTAAACTGATTTGTTTAGTTAGTGTGACCATAACGGACGGCGACGGCGATGGCGATCAATTGCTAGGTTTCGATGAAGTTTCGAGAATGGGATCCGGGGACTGGAGGTGCTAAAGGAATCTCGGATCATCACTATGGGTGCTTAGAGCCGAATCGCAAAGGATTCAAAGGATCTGATACTACAGATACGATTGAGATCAGACGAGATCTCGGAAACAATGGAAAATTGGGAATTGTGGGTTTTTGGTATTTATTGCGAGCTAGCTCTCGAGTTTGTTTCTTCGAAGTTTGGTCGATAGTATTTCAACTACGGAATCTCCAACGTGTGATTCTAAACCAAAAAGGGGAAGTAGTTGGTTTGGAGATTAAGGAAAAGAATTACAGATCTGCTTTGCTCCGACTTTGGAAGGTATTGATCGTATGGCTGATTCATACGTATCATGACGGAGTGGGACTTCTCAGAGAAGAGATCTGTGGAATCAATCAGATAATCTGGCATTTAATTGGCTTAGATTGGTGGTGTGGGGTGGAGGAGATACGCTTAGTCTATATAAAGAGGATTGATACTGAGGTTTATATCATACTTTAAATATCAAGCTCTATCAATTCTCTTTTTCATTTGGAAGTTTTTGGTGTTTCGGGTCTTCTGGTTGTGATGTCTCAAAGTCAGCTTTTGGGCAAATCTGGTGAATTGAAGAATGCGGAGGGTACTAGGAAGAGGTTGAAGATA
>NC_027749.1:13838934-13841318 GCF_000695525.1 Brassica oleracea var. oleracea | reverse complement strand
GGAAAATTTTCGGTTAAATCAGGATATCAGGTAGAACGTATCTACCCAGATAGAGATAGACCACCGTTACTGATTGGTCCTACAGTGGATGTTTTAAAGGCTCACTGCTGGAAAATACGGTGCCCACCGAAATTAAAACATTTTCTATGGCAATTAATGACAGGATGCATTGCAGTGCGGAAGAATTTACAAGCAAGGGGGATTAAAGGAGATATATGTTGTGTAAGATGTGGAGCTGTGGAGGAATCGATAAATCATGTTTTTTTTTAATGTCCGCCAGCTCTTCAGGTTTGGGCTCTTTCGAAGATACCATCAAATCCAACTATTTTTCCAACAAATTCCCTCTTTACAAACATGGATTATCTATTCTGGAGAATTCTCCCGTCGATGGAAGATCATCAGTTTGCATGGATACTTTGGTACATTTGGAAAGCTAGGAATAATAAAGTTTTTAGTAATTTGGATATGGACCCTATGGATACGCTTAAACTGGCTGAAACAGAATCGATACTGTGGGCGGAAGCACAAATAGCAATCGATCAGAGGATGATAACATCAATAATAGATCCGATATTACCGTCGATACCAGGTAGATGGTGTTTTACAGATGGCTCATGGAAAGAGGGTGTTAGTTTCTCAGGACAAGGTTGGCTTAGTACTTTGGAAGGGTTTGATGGTTTGTTGGGGGCGAGAAATGTCAGGGCTAGTCTTTCGCCTCTTCATGCGGAAATAGAAGCGTTACTCTGGGCAATGGAATGCATGAGGAATTTACGTCAATTTCAGGTTACGTTTGCAACGGATTGTTCTCAATTGGTGAAGATGGTTTCGGAACCAGAAGAATGGCCAGCTTTTGCAAATTATTTAGAAGACATCACGATCCTGAAAGAGAGCTTCATAAGAGCAGACATTATCTATGTACCACGGACGCAAAATTCAAAGGCGGATAGTCTGGCACGCAGTGCTAGGAAGCAATCGTCTTTTGTCGTTCACATGGATTCAGCTCACCCGGTTTGGTTCACAGAGTCAACATGAGTCTGTAATGCTGATGACAAAAAAAAAAAAAAAATTAATCAATAGACACTACAAGAAAACATGCCGAATTCCGACGGTGGTTCTGACGGACATCAATGTCGTCGGACGTTTGTGACCCGTCGGAATTCCGTCGGTATTGTCCAATCTCAAACGGCTATACAACGGTCATATATATTTGTCGGCAACGGTCACATGGTTCGTCGGAAATTCGTCGGAATATTCCGACGGAATACCGACGACTGTACTGTTAATCGGAATGTCGTCGGAAGTTCGTCGGTATATTCCGACAAATTTCCGACGACATTCCGATTGACAGTACAGCCGTCGGAATTCCGTCGGAATTTTCCGACGAATTTCCGACGAACCATGTGACCGTTGCCGACAAATATATATGACCGTTATATAGCCGTTTGAGATTGGACAATACCGACGGAATTCCAACGGACTGCTTTACATCTGTCGGAATTTCGTCGGAAAGTCATCGGAGGGCCGTAAGCAATTTCCTATAAATACAACCCCTCCTCATTCAACTCATTCACACTTCATTCTCTCTTCATTTTCTTTAGTCATAACAATTCCGTGAAAATCATGTCTTCAGAAGATAATTATCGTTCGTGGATGAATAAACCTCATTTGGATCCGAACACCAATTTGCTTACGGAAGAATACGTTCAAGGGATTGGAGAATTCATGAGGCTTGTTCAACAGCAACCGGATGCAAAAAGTGGTATGTTAAGATGTCCCTGCTCTTCTTGCAATAATAATAAGGTTATAAAAGAATTTGATGTTTGGACTCATTTGTATATGAAAGGGTTTTCACGTAATTATAAAGTTTGGTACCTTCATGGGGAAACTGGTTATGAATATGGTAGTACTAGCGAACCTCAGCCTGTTAGTGAACCTCAGCCTGATATTAGGTTAGAAGAATCTAGAACAGATATAGATTATGGTGTAGGTACTGAGCAGATGGTACATGATCATTATAGAGGGGAAGAACCAAACCCCGAGTCTAGGAGATTTTTTGACATGTTGGATGCAGGAAAACAACCTTTGTATCAAAATTGTAGAGATGGTCATTCAGTCTTATCATCTGCAACTAGATTAATGGGTATTAAGACAGACTATAATTTGGCTGAAGAATGTATGGATGCGATTACTGATTTTGTCAAAGGTATTCTACCTGAGGATAACCTTGCACCGGGTTCATACTACGAGGTTCAGAAACTTGTTGCAGGTCTTCAACTACCGTATGAAGTGATAGATGTATGTATTGACAACTGCATGATCTACTAGAGAGCGGATGAGACACGGAATATATGCAAATTTTGTGGGAAACCTCGTTATCAGGACAC
>NC_027749.1:13823799-13834579 GCF_000695525.1 Brassica oleracea var. oleracea | reverse complement strand
TTCTGACGATTTCGGCCATCAGAATCCCCCTGTTTTCTTGTAGTGTAGAGCATGAAATACAATGTATTAGACAAACCCTAGTTCTATCCGCTGAACTCTATAGTCGAAGTCTAGAATAACCTCCCTTGTTCTAGGGTTTGGGTCTCTCGTACATAAGTTGTTTGTAGTCGGAAATTAGTAGAAATATTCCATTTAGCCGGAGGCATGAATTGACGCGGATCTGGAGCCGAGATTTGTTGAGGCAAGAATTGACAGGAGTCTAGAGTCGGGATTTGTCTAGCCAGGAATTGAAGGCCGGTGTTCTACTCGAAAGCAAGAATAATAACTTCTTGAAGTATTTATTCTCAACAGTTTACCCCTTATCTTTTGATTTCAAGGATGAAGTCGGGATATAACATGGTTGACCAGAATCAATCTTTTTCAACAGGTCTATCATGAGTGTTAGGGTAAATTTATGCATGTACTTTGTTGGTACTACATAAACAGAAAGCAATAAACGAGCATGAACAAAGTTCAAAAGTAATGTTTTATTGATCAAGAGATTTGGAACTACAACAAGGTGGAAGATAAACCATAATTCTAGCCGGTTATCTCTAATTTGTTATTGTAGAATAGTCGACCCCTTTTCTAGGGTTTGGGTTCCTAAGATGATTTTGTTATTCTTCAAGTATGTGTTAAAAGGTCATAAGTGAAGCATGCATGGTGTTCTGTAAGGTGTGATTATCAAATCTTGTTGAAGCTAAGAATGAAATTTTACTGTATTAATCAAATTATCAGATGTTTCAGATATATTTTGTAGTTAATGTATATGTATCAAAAACTCACTCGGATATTTTTTTTTTTCGTTTATATATGAACATCAATTTGCTTATGCTTTATTCTGTAGATTTATGTTAATTATTCAACTATATAACCATTAGTATGATGTTATTATGTAATTAGGTAGTTGAACAAAATAAATATATAGCATAGCATATTAAATTAGTATTTTGATATTTCCAAAGTTTATATTTTTTTGATGGGAAGAAATGCATGTTAGAAACGAATTGACAACTTATACATTTTTGTCCACTTCGAATCCCGCTCAAGAAAACATTCAGCATATTGAAGTTAACCTACTACAAAAATAGAAAATCAAATTACCAACTTCTGGATTGTACAATTTTAAATTGATTACTGTCGATTCTGAGGTTATTTGTTTAACTAAATTTATAATTCCCTGCTATGTCGTTATTATTTTAGAATAATTTCGTATCTTGTAGAAATGTATATTTTTCTACAATGTTTATTTCAAGGGAAGAAAATCCAAAAAACTATTCTTCATGAATGTGTTGTATATTTTCTCGATGACTTCCAAGAAAACAATTGATATTCTAAAAAAGATTTAAAGATAAAGACAAATGTAGTACCAGGACAACAAGTAACATATTTAAATTCAAATTCCGTATATCCTCCATAGTTTAGTCCATTCCTTTTTTATCCTCTTTGCTGTGCTTCTATCCTTCCAAATTCGCTGATATTGTCCATATGAGCCTTGACTTCAAAATTGTTGTTGGTGAGTAATAATATAAACTAATTTTATCAAAATAGTTCTAATCATTTTGTATTTGTTTAGTGACAATATTGATTTCAGATATTATCGGCATGTTAATTAGTTATACACCAATTCAATTTGTTGTGAATTCAGAAACAAAGGAAAATTATATTGCTTTTCGGAGCTTTTCTACCGAAGATGAGAGGTAAGTCACTCTCATTGTATACTCTACATATACATAGAATATAAATTGTCATAATATTTTTTTATATATAGTGAACGTAGAAATGAACTCCAAGCATTATATGACAATGTCGTTCAATTTTAGAGAGAAGGAGTTCGTTGTCAACAATCACTAGATGCTGAAATTTGTATTTGTTTTACCATTTTGGTATATTAATCAGTTTTCAAATGATATTTTTTATTTTATAGTTATTTGGTTAAATTACTAATAACCCTCATTAATATGACTTATTTGATTTACCTCCAAATATAATTATTCTGTTTCAATAAATACAATCCATGGTCTAAAACGCGGCGAGTTAATCCGAGAACTCGGCGGTTAATCGCTTAGCGGTAGATCACCGTGGCGAGAAGGTGATAATCGGCAGGGTTAGACGGTGAGCCGTATTATGCCCGTGTTATCTGTGGAAGTGATCAAATCCCCGTTTAGTTTTGCCAAAATCGATTTGGTCAATTCAAGAAAAGCTTGTTAATCTCAGATTTTCAAGTTCGAAATCACAGGTTTTGTGTTAGATATGCCATATGTATGTAAAACCCACAAGAAAAAACATGTGAAATGGTGAAATCGAAGAGAAAAATGTAAACGACATATATTAGGTTACATGTTTCAGAGAAGACAGGTTGAAGATATGGATATAAATGTAATTTTTGTTCAATAAACTGAAAAAAAGAAAAAAAAAAGGAAAAAAGAGACACCAGTGATATCTTGCATATTTACATTGTTTTAATTATCATTTCTTGTGCACATTGGTCTTTTGGAATAGCATTTACACATGTTTAGGTTGCATTTCCATGCATTAGTCCTTATCAGGTGTTGGAGAGAGTTTCATGATGAACTCTGTGCCCCAAGGAGTGTTTTGATGCCCAAAAAATGTAGATGAGTCGTTGAAGGATCCTAGCGGCCAGGCGTAGCGGCAAAGGCTGGTCGCTACAGAAGATAGAGCTGAAAACTTGAGGCACCCAAGTACTGTAGCGGGAGTGTGTAGCGGGCTAGAGAGACCGCTAGTATTGAAGCGCCTTCTACAGCGGCCAGCCATAGCGATTTCACGAGGTCGCCATGCGTTTAAGACTTCTAAAATCTCCTAAGTATCCTAGCGGCCACACGTAGCGGGCTGGAGAGACCGCTGGAATTGAAGCGCCTTCTACAGCGGCCAGCCATAGCGATTTCACGAGGTCGCTATGCGTTCAAGTATCCTAGCGGCTACACGTAGCGGACAAGGCAAGTCGCTATAGTCGTAGCAACCTCCGGTAGCAACCTTTTCTAGTCACTACGGAGAAAAATATCTATATTTTTGTGGGTCAAACCAGGCTTGTTGGGTTGGCCCAGCTCGAGTTTTAGTCTTTTATAAATACTTTTTAGACCAAAATTTGGGGGGTTCTTGTTATCTATCTAATCAAAAGCCACTTTTGGGAAAAAAATCTAATATTGATCATAATTTCTTATCTTTGCTTGATTATCTTACTCTCTAATCATGTTTAACCTTGAATCATCCATGGTTTTGGGGTTATTCATGTCTATTAGTAAGTAGACTAATCTTGGATTCATGGGCTAGGGTGATTAAGTGTGATTAGAGAAGATCTAGGGTGTTTAGTGTTAGATTTATTTGTTTTCTTGCTTGTTGAGGGTTCTCAGTGTTATTTTAGTCTTAATCATACTAAAATAGATCTCAAGGCATTTCCTGCCCACAAGGTGTATGATGAAATGTCTGAACCAACTCTTCAATGCTTTTAGCTTGCTTTACCTAAGAGATTAGTTGCTAAAGGAGTTAAGATTGCTATTGGACTTGTTCTCCATGTTTGCTTTAGTAACATTCAACCTAAGAGATTAGATGCTTGAGTTGCTTTACCAAAAGAACATTCATCTAGAGATAGAGCTTGTTTAGCTTAGTGTCTAGGCATAAGAAAAGTGTTTGATTGATACCTTGTCACCCTTAGATTGGATCTACATCACCCGAGATCAAATGCCTAGCCCCATGAGTCCTCTTGCTTCATATTAAGAAAGAAAGATCATTACTTTATTGCATTAGCTTATTAGTTCTTAGTTCATACCATCTTTAAAACCGGATTGCACTTAGCTTAAGCATGAACTTGCATTCCCTTTGCTTTAGAATCACCTAGGATTGGTTCGACAATCTTTTATACTACATTGATTTGATCTTGGACCCTTGAAAAGTCCTGCATCAAATTGGCGCCGTTGCCAAGTTCTAGGTTGATTGTGACATTGGGATTTAGTCACTTGCTTGAGACTAAGTCACTTTTTCTTTTATTTTGTTATTGGTTCTCCTTCTTCCTCTCCCTTTGCATTTCAGGTGTATGAACTTGAGGAGCAGAAGTTCATCAAGCCTAGTTCCAGGAGTTGAAGACATTAGAGCACTTGAGAGAGAGATTGCAAGACAGAGAAGAGAAGTAGAGCATCAGGCTCACTTGCAAAGGTTGGAGTTTGATATGGAGAATCTGCCTCAAGATGGTGATGCCCTAGGGGGCATTGATCCAAGAGCTGATCATCTTAGACCACAGCGCCAGCCACAACATCCACCGCGCCAAGCTTGTGCCATTGGAGCCTATGATCAACCTCACATTAATGGTCATAGGTTAGGAAACAGAGCACCAGCTGTGGAGAACAACAACTTTGAGATCAAGTCAGGACTGCTTAACACCATAGAGAACAGCAAGTATCATGGCCTTGCTGCTGAAGATCCTTTTGATCACTTGTACAAGTTTGATAAATATTGTGGCTTGTCCAAGACCAATGGTGTTTCTGAAGATGCATTCAAGTTGAAGCTGTTCCCTTTTTCTTTGGGAGACAAAGCACATCAATGGGAGAAGGCTCTTCCAAGTGACTCTATCACAACTTGGAATGAGTGCAAGAGGGCATTCCTAGAGAAGTTCTTCTCTACCTCAAGGACAGCCAAGATCAGGAATGAGATCTCTACCTTTCAGCAGAAGAACCTAGAGGGATTTAGTGAAGCATGGGAGAGGTTCAAGGGCTATTGGTCTCAATGCCCACATCATGGCTTCACCAAGGAGAGTTTCTTAGCACCTTCTATAGAGGAGCTCTACCACAGTGCAGAAACATGTTTGATACTGCCAGCAATGGTTTCTTTTTGGGAAGAACTGAGGAAGAGGCAGAAGAACTGGTAGAGAACATGGCCAAGAATGACTCAGTCTATAGTGAGGAGCATGATAGGGTCAACAGAAGTGATGATCATCAGACAAAGAAAGAGATCAAGTCCTTACAAGACAAGATGGATTTGCTTCTTTCCAACCAAGCTAAACAGGAGCAGATGAACTTTGTGGGTGGTCCTAGTCAAGAGGTTCCTCCTAAGGTCAATGAGGTTGATGGTTTAGAAGGCCAAGAGGAGTTGTGCTTCATCAATGCTAATGGCACATGGTACAGGAAAAAGCCCAATTTTCAGTACCAAAACAACTATCAGCAAAGGCCTTACTACAACAATCAGCAAAGAGGTTACCAAGCCAAACAGAACTATCCTCAAGCCAACCGGTCTCCTCAGACTCAAGGAAGCTCTTCTAAAGCTCAAGCTCCAGATTCAAGTGTGGATTCTATGTTCAAGCAACTCTTGGAATTTCTGGCCAGAAATGAGAAGACCATGATTTATGAGTTCAAGAACATCCATGCAAAGATTGATGGGAACTATTATGACCTCAACAACAAGTACATGCAACTTGCCTCTCATCTCAAGGCTTTGGAGAGTCAAGTTGCTTCCATGCCTTCATCCTCCAAGCAGCCAATGAAGTCTCTACCAGGGAAACCAGAAAAGAACCCCAAGGAATCTTGCAATGTTGTCTTCTCCACTACTTCTCCAGAGATTGAGCTGAGTGATCATGAGAAAAATGAGGATGAGATTGAAAGACTGGTATTTGGAACTGAGTTTTGGGAAGTTGAGAGATTTGTTGTGGCCACAGCTGAAGCACAGATTGTGAAGGACGCTGCCAGGAAGGTTGAAGCAACGAATCTGCAAAGAGCTGAGCACAAGGCTAAGAATCAAGTTGAGAAGAGAGCTGACAACAAGCTGAAAGAGGTTAAGCTAAAGGAAGCCACTGAGGTTGAGCTATCACCCTATGATAAGCTCCCTTTCCCACTACAAGAAAACATGGATTTTCTGACTGCAAAATCAGTAGGAAAACAGTCGCTAAACCGGAAGTGCGACTATTTAGCGACTGATCTCGGTGGTCGGAAAAGTGCTCGTCGCTAAATAATACAGTCGTAATTCAGTCGCTATTTTGCGACTGTTTCGCGACTAATTTAAACAGCCGTAACTTCAGTCACTAAATAGTCGCAAAATTTTGCTACTGAATTGCTACTATTTGGTGACTAATTTTACGACTATTTTTCCTACCAAATACAACAATTGTTAAAAATAAGTAAATTATTATTATAATTTTCTTTAAAATTTATTATTCTAATTTTCTTTAAAAAATTATTATTATTAATTTTGTCCCAAATCGAAAATGGTTAATGGTTAATCAGGTACAATCAGATAAAATAAGAAACCAGACAATTAAACCGAAAAAGAAGCCCTAGATAACAGACGATGTGATGGTCCTCAAACCGCCGCCATGCTCTCAGGTGACCCTTAGATCCAGCTATTGTCTTCGCTCTTTCTCAGCTCTCCCCGGTCCTGGCTGATAACTCCGACGGAAACGACAATGAAAATTCGTCTTTATCTCAACTGAGCAGAGGCGGCTTGCACCACCACCGCACCACGACGTCGTAACTCCTCTGTCTACGAGCAATACAAAGTCTGAGAGAGAGAGCTTGATCGGCGAGGTTCATGGCAAGGAGAGGCTGAGAATAACTTGATGACCGGAGACGTCATCGTCTCTCCCGCGCCTCCGGCTTCAGTGCCGCCTCCGCCGAGCTTCCGCTTCACCGCTTCCATTGAAGTCAAGGAATGAAGAAGATCTTTGGTGACGACGAGGAAGAAGATGAGATCTGTATTTTTTTTTTTATATAGATTATTGATCTGTGATGTTAAGAAAGGGAGATGAGAGGAAGAAACACAACACGTTCTGGCTCTGTTAGGAAGGTGAAGAGAATAAAAAATAGAGATGGCAAAAAAGTAACAGAGAGACGTCGAAGTTGAAAGTAAAGGTAAAATGGAGGAAGATAAACTCTCTGTGATATGTCATGACTTAGAGATAAAGAGGAGGAGTAGAAACAGAAATAAAAGAAATCTGAACCATTGAATATAACATATCAACGGTAGATATGTCAATCCGTGTGTCTCAGAACTGGCCAATGAAAAGACTTCACTTTTATTATTGTATGGTATAGTATTACTTTAATTAATTCACTAAATTTACATTTTAGAGCAAATTAGTTTAATATTTTTATTTGACTTTTGCAAGGAGAAATATAAAGGGAAGGATTTGGTGTATAGAGTTTAGAAGCCTAGGGGATATAATTTGTTATAAAGTTTAAATTTTACAATTAAGATTTGAAATAAGTAGTTTTATAAACTTTATAAACTTAAAGTTCATATGTATATATTATAAATCTATATTGGTTTTAGGATTGAAGTTTAGATTAATGGTATGTGTCTAGGTTTAAAACTTAGATTTAAAGTTTGAAAAGGTAAATTTCAAGGCTAGAATCTTTATAAGAGTTATAGTTTAGTTCTTAGCTAAAACTTGAAAACATTTTGTTTGAAACTTACATTTAAATTTTAGTATTTATGATATAAGGTTTGAAATTAAGGCTAAGTGTAGAAATAACAATATTAAAAGATTAGATTTGTATTTAAATTTGAAATTTTAGATTTGGTATTTAGATTTGTGATTTGGAGTATAGGAATTGGTGTATAGTATTTGAGTTATTGTTTTAAGATTTGAGATTAATTATTAAAAAATATTAGTTTTAAGTTTAAATTCAAGATTTAATGTTAAAATTTTGTGAAAAGTTTTAAGATATATTTTGAAAGTTTAGGGTTTAAAGAATGTTTAGGGTTTAGGGTATCAGATTTAGGTTTAGGATAATATTTACTGACTGTTTTCCTACTGATTTTCGACTGATTTTCGAAGGATATATTCAGTAGGAAAGCAGTCGCTAATTTAGCGACCGAAAGGTGACTGTTAAGCCCTAAAATAATATAGTTGGTAATCAATAGTTAAATTAGCGACTGATTACCGACTGCTGCTTACCGACTACATATTAGTCGCACTTTAGTCGCTAATTTACGACTAAAGGGCGACTGTTTTCCTTAGTCGTTATTTAGCGACTATTTCGCTACTAAAATTTATGGGTCGTAAATTAGTCGCTAATTAGTCGATAATCAGTCGCTAAATTTAGCGACTACAACATCAGTCGGTAAAATCAGTCGTAAAATACATGTTTTCTTGTAGTGTCCCCCAAAGAGTTTTCACCAAAGCTCACAAGAAGGTGCTCTCCAAGTTTAGGAAAGATCTTAGTGATGTTGGGGTCAGGCTTCCAGAAATCTCGAGTATGCGTGAAGCCCATGTCAAGATGATGCTCATCAAGGACATTCTAGACCACCAAGCTGAAGTGGTCGAGCTTTTGGACATCTCCATTCTGAAGATTGATCCACCAATCCCTCCAAAATCCCTCCCTAAGCTTGAGTTTCAAGGGATGTTCACCTTGTCTTGCTACCTTGATAAGCTCACTTTTGATGATGCTCTTGTTGATTCTGGTGCAAGTGTGAATGTGATCTCAATGGAGATGATGAAGAGTCTAGGGATTGAGAGCATGGAGCCAAACACATCTTTTCTACAGTTTGGAGATTCCTCTTCTACAACCCCTATTGGTCTCATCAAGGACTTCCCTTTGAAGATTGGAACATGCACCATTCCTATAGACCTCACTGTTCTGAAGATGGCAACTGAAAAGAGAGTCCCATTGATCCTTGGCACTCCATTCCTCACAACAGTGGGAGCTTGCATAGACTTTGCCAACAAGAAGGTACACTCCTAAATGTGAACAAAGCTGTCTCCTATCCACTACAATCCCCAAAGATGAAAGCTGAGTATTGTGGAACAATCACTTGTGGAGCATCCTCCATTGAGAAGACCAAGGCTGAAGGGGTTGGTATTGAGAAAGAAGGTCTTGATGGAAAGTTCTCTAAAGAGTTGTGTGATGAGCACTTGGAAAGTGCTAAAAGGGAGGAGATGAGTAGAGCGACAAAGGCTGCTCATGACAAGAAGAAGATTGTGAAAGAACCTCATCCTCCACCTCTTGATAAGACTCCTCACACTCTCACTCTTCACCCAATGAAGTTTAAGGATGGGGCCATTGAGTACAAAATCAAGTGCAAGGGAAGGTCTAAGCCATTTTCAAGTGCAAGGGCCATCATCACTCTTCAGCTCCAGAATGATCCAATCAAGCTTCAAGAGCTTCTCTCTCGTATCCTCACCATCACTCTTGAAAGCGGGAAGGATCCTCCTCCTCCACTCTCCGCTTGAGGTACCACTCAAACCTTTCCACTGTATATACCAGTTTATCTTTGCATGTTGCTTTCCTTTGGGTATCTCTCCCTTACTCACACAGAGACTGTGTGATTTAAGTATGGGGGGAGGTACCAAGTATTTGACCATGTTTGCTTTGATGAATTTGAGTCTCATGCATTGTGAATACATATATGCATAGAAAAACCAAAAAAAAAAATTTAAAATTTTTGAACATGTAGTTGCATCACTTGCATTCTTAGGATTGAGTCTAGAGCATATAAGATGCATTCACATGCATATGGAGCAGCTGATTGATATTGCCTTGTATAGAACACTGGTTTTCACTGAATTTGACACCCTAGTTAAACATATCAAGTAGCTTAAGCATCTTTTGAAAGACTTGCATGCTTCGAGCCTTGAAAACTCTTCTTGAAACTTGTTTGCTTGCTTGATATTGACATTGTTCTTAAGATCAGCTCCAATCTGAACTTGGCTTGAATGAACTTAATCTCTCTTGCATATGGGCATTTGCATACTTGATCATGGGTCTCATACACATTTGGGTTATCTTTCCCCATTGTACCACTCTTTGTTAACCCAAATGGCACTTCCTTACCCTTGAACCCTGGCCATTCTTTGAAGCCTACATTGAATTGCATGAGTGAGGCCTCTTTTGATAGCTTGTCATGTGCAAAATCTTGAGAGTATTGGAGGCGACATAGATTTATTCTCATCTCTTGCTAGCATAATGAGCTAGCATTTGGGGATGATGAGAGGGGTTTATGTGTTCTAAATGTCAATATCTTGGGTTTGGGGAGTGAGAAAGATGAGAGAGATGAGCAAAAAGGGTATCAATAGTAAAGGAAACTCTAGGGACAAAAATAAAGTATGAAGTTCTAGATTATGCAACAAATAACCTTCCCCCTTATAAAAAAAAAAAGAGAAAAAAAAAAAGAGAAAGAAAAGTTGGGGAAGGAAATGAAAAAGAGTTAGAGCTTGCTGTTCATTGGGTGAGTGATGTGAGTGGGTGTTATTTTGGTTTTGAGATGATGATAACATGGTAGAACTTGTAATCACTTATAAAAAGGGGTAGAATAATGAGAATGAATCTATGTATGCATGAGTTGCTTCTAGTTTTAGATAAATTTTGCATAATGATCAAGCTCCTTGTTTCGAGTGATAACCACCTTTAAATGAAAACATTTGAACCCCTCTCTTCATTCATATTAGACCATGCTTAACTAGCCAAATGATTGAGATCATGTGTCCATTTGTGAGAATTCACCTTGTGTGTGTATGTGTGTGAATCAATGTGAGAGCTGGTTGAAGGAACTTGTTGGTGATGAGAATTGCCACTTGAGTAGAGGCAAAAGAATATGGATAGGCGAGAAGCTAGAGTATAATAAGAGAGTGTGTTCATGCTATTTGCTATGTTTCTTTAGGATGTCAAGTTGAGTACATTGAGTGTTTCTTTTGGCTAAGCTCCCATCTTTGTATATCTCCTCCTTATGTTTTGAAAAGTTTACTTGAAGACAAGTAAAGAACAAGTTTGGGGGAGTTGATATCTTGCATATTTACATC
>NC_027749.1:13823472-13823729 GCF_000695525.1 Brassica oleracea var. oleracea | reverse complement strand
TAGTCCTTATCAGGTGTTGGAGAGAGTTTCATGATGAACTCTGTGCCCCAAGGAGTGTTTTGATGCCCAAAGAATGTAGATGAGTCGTTGAAGGATCCTAGCGGCCAGACGTAGCGGCAAAGGCTGGTCGCTACAGAAGATAGAGCTGAAAACCTGAGGCACCCAAGTACCGTAGCGGGAGTGTGTAGCGGGCTAGAGAGACCGCTAGTATTGAAGCGCCTTCTACAGCGGCCAGCCATAGCGATTTCACGAGGTCG
>NC_027749.1:13823145-13823459 GCF_000695525.1 Brassica oleracea var. oleracea | reverse complement strand
TCACGAGTTCTCTATGCGTTTAAGACTTCTAAAATCTCCTAAGTATCCTAGCGGCCACACGTAGCGGGCTGGAGAGACCGCTAGAATTGAAGTGCCTTCTACAGCGGCCAGCCATAGCGATTTCACGAGGTCGCTTTGCGTTCAAGTATCCTAGTGGCCACACGTAGCGGGCAAGACAAGTCGCTATAGTCGTAGCAACCTCCGGTAGCGACCTTTTCTAGTCACTACGGAGAAAAATATCTATGTTTTTGTGGGTCAAACCAGGTTTGTTGGGTTGGCCCAGCTCGAGTTTTAGTCTTCTATAAATACTTTTT
>NC_027749.1:13806846-13823088 GCF_000695525.1 Brassica oleracea var. oleracea | reverse complement strand
TTTAGCTTAGTGTCTAGGCATAAGGAAAGTGTTTGATTGATACCTTGCCACCCTTAGATTGGATCTACATCACCCGAGATCAAATGCCTAGCCCCATGAGTCATCTTGCTTCATATTGAGAAAGAAAGATCATTACTTTATTGCATTAGCTTATTAGTTCTTAGTTCATACCATCTTTAAAACCGGATTGCACTTAGCTTAAGCATGAACTTGCATTCCCTTTGCTTTAGAATCACTTAGGATTGGTTCGACAATCTTTTATATTACATTGATTTGATCTTGGACCCTTGAAAAGTCTTGCATCAACCAGACACGTTATCCCCTTCGATCTTGGGGGCAGCAAGAAAGTTTTAGTACACAGACCACCAAACCAGTTGCAACATTAAGGTAAATTCACCATATATAAAATATATATCTCTCATTTATAGATAAAACAACAACAAAAATCCTTGATTAATCCCCGTAAAATCTCCGATTATTCGATTCGGCGCTAGGCCCAAATCAAGCGCACGCATCACGCCTAGCGCAATTTTGAACATGGAATACAACCATGTATTGTGGACCCCTAATGTGCTTGAAGATAATGAGTTACAGTCATGTTATATACTCTTTCCGTTTTTTAATATAAGTCGTTTTAGAATTGTGCACATAGATTAATAAAATCATTAATTTTTTATATTTTCTATAAAAAAATCATTAATTATTTACCTAACCACAAATCGACCAATAATAAAATAGAAGGTATATTATCATTGGTAATATAACCTTAAATGTTAATAAATTTTACATAGAAAACCGAAAACGTCATATAAATTGGAACATAAAAATTTCTCTAAAACGATTTATATTAAAAAAGAGAGGAATACTTTTTAGTTAACTATATAACAAAAACATATTATTTAATGTATTTAATTATTGAATTTAAACTCAGGTTCTTCTTGGCAATTGAATCAGCTGAACACTCCTCAGACCGAAGTGATGTGGTGTTGGAAATGAAAATATCGTCTATGTCATCTTAATTTTTCTTTATTTAAGTATGATTAACCAATAATTTAGTGCTTTTAATGAAACTATAATGCGATGATATTTTTGATATATTTCTTTTTAGACCAAGTTTTATATGACTGTTTAATACTATATACTAGGTTAAGACATACGCCTTACACGGAAACGAACATTATATATACTATTTTATGTATTATATGTTCTTTTACATATTCATAAAATAATAAATATATATCGAATAATTAAAAAAATTAGTAATTATTATATATATAATTAAATTGATGTGAACACACAAATAATTTCATAAATCCAAACAATTATTTTTTCTATTTTATATTGTGTATAATTAAATTTAAATGACGTTAACATATATATAGTATGTATTTTTAGTATTGATATATATTAAATGATGTTTTCTACTCATATGGTTATTTTATCATTTGTATTTTTTATAACAAAAACTTTAAATAACTGATGAAAAATTTTTCGTTGTGTGATTAATAGTTTTAGTAATTTTTAAAAAATTCAAAGCTAAGTTTAAAATTTAAATATTAAATTATCAATATTTGTTCAATAACTTTTACCAAGATATTTGTTAAAAGAAAATTTCAAAATTAAAATATTTATATATTTTAGATGGTATGCAATTTAATTTTAATATATATATATATATATATATATCTTTTACACTTAATATTTATTAAATGAGACTTCTTACTTATATGATTTTGTAATCATTTATATTTTATCATAACAAAAACCTTTGAACCATGGATAGCAAAAAATTGAATGTGAGAATTTTAATAGTTTTAGTAATTTATAGTCGTTTAAAAAAAATTAAAATATAATATATACACAAAAAATTAAAATTTTATTATATGGTTAATGTAGTTGTTTAATTTATTTCATTAATTTAAAGTAAACAAATATGATAGATAATACACTAATTTTTATCAAATCTTTATTATTCAAAATCATTAATTTTCATATATATATTTTAGCCACATTAGGCAATTCCGTAATTTTTATTTAAGGAAAGAATTAAAAACAATAATAACGAATTTATGGTTAATTTAATAAAAAGTTTATTATATATTTAGAAGGACCAACATATTTTTTTAAAGATTCTAAGATTCATTGTGGTGATGACAAGTGGCTACCTCAAATGTTGTAATGTTTCTTTTTTAATATACAGGGGATAAACATGAACAAATGATTACATAAATATATATGATATGTTAGCATAGAGAATACAATTGATCCTAAATCATAGAAATGTAACTATCAATATAAGAATCTACAATATTAAAAGCAAGATATAGAGAAGGGAGAAGCTGTCCACGTAGGATTTTTAATTCGTACCAATCAGAGATTGACTTTATGCCACGTCGCTTATCTCATGGGTCTGAACTGGGCCAAGATTCATGTATCTGAGTCGATGTGGCCCACTTCCATACAAATCCATCGTTTGGCAAAGCGTAACTCTCCAGACTCCACTTCATCTTCACCGTTTTTAGATCGAAAAGGTAGCTTTATGACTCCCATTGTTCTTAGCTTTATATAAACTCCTTTAGAGAATCTCATTTACTACCTCTACAAAATCCTTTCCTCTTCATGTCAACTATAAGCTATTCAATCGCCCACAAGCACATGCCTATAGGGTTTCCATTTCAATTAAAGCACAAACGGAACGTTTTCACCCGAGAGAGAACGCAGAACTTGGTGACCCTATCAAACCTATCCTTTGTTTCGTCTTCGAATCGATCTGATATTGTCATCCAAGTTGTGGATCTCAAGCCTATCCAATCTATATAAGTAAGATTTTAACTTTTAACTCTACATCAGTGTTTATTCTCCATTGATACCATTTCTGGGTTCAATAATTTCGTCAACATATTGGATTCTGGTTTCACCATCGTCTATGATTCCATGGTATAGATCTTGGTTTACATGTTCTTATTGTGTTTACAGGTTAGTGAGAATGATGGAAAGACGAAAGTTTCATGCTTGCACTTGCGGATGACTAAGATCACAACAATGACAAGTTAAAATCTGGAGAGCCGGAGCTGAGATCCTCTGATCCTCAAGGTGTGGATGCGGAGAAGCCTGTTGTTCTTACTGATGAGCCTTTTAGGGAGGCCTCTCCTGAAAGATGTTAACCCTGAAGTCGATGTATTGGCCACACCTACAGTTACAGGTTTGGTCTCTTCTCTTTCTGTCTTTATAAAGAAAGTTACCATTTCTAAATGTTTTGGTGTGTTTGTGGGTTTAGAGGAAGTGGTAGCGGATGGTGAGAAGTCTAATGTCGAGAAGTGGGGCCAAGAGTTGCAGAATCGTGAAAACATCCTTCCGTGGATAAGGTTCACATCTAACAATACCCTTCAAAACTAAATTTGCTAAGCCCCAAGATCGAGATCATACATTGGAGTTGTCAAGAACATGTAAGCTGATACGTATAGATGTATATTCTGCTTGGGTCCAAGTTCTTCTTCCCAATGTGTTGTATGTTTAAAATGATTTCACTACTACCTCTAGGATCATCTTCGATCCTGAGATATTGTGCAGCATGTGAAACCAGAGGAAGGGAACCAATATAATGGTATTTGGTACTAACTTTTTTGCTTCATCATTTTTTATTCTGGTAAAGAGTTACATTTAGTTTATGTTCATCTGTTTTTTTTTTTCTGGTAAAGAGTTACATTGAGTTTATGTTTCACTAAGCTGAACATTTAAAACTCCTTTTCAGGTGGTTATATTACAGATGAATGAACAAAACGGCATCCTGATCTCATGTCTTTACCCTTGGAAGACGAGAATAAAATTATCTCTAGGATGGATTACAAAGGCAAGAGAAATGTAATCGACCTATATGCAGGTATATTGAGATTGTGATTCTTCATGCTCTTTCACAAAAAAAAAAAATAACTTTTTGGACATTCTATGAAACTGTTTTACAATTGTATATGTTTTTTGATACGCACCCACTTTTTGGACATACTATTTCACAAAAAAAAAAATAACTCTTTGGATATTCTCAATAGTGGTGAGATCTTAAATTAAATTATTCAGGGGAGGATCAGGAAACTTTCATATAGGTATTGATTCCTAACTTGAATTTAGCTTATCATTAAACCATCTATAATTGAGTAGCACATGAGTCCATCCTTATGCAGTTGCTTTCTTCACCATCTATAAACATGAACATATTGAGTCATCCTTTGTTTACTGAAATTACTTGAGACTATAGCCATAACGAGTCCATTTATCTAAAGTAGCTAACTCTTTTTGTAGCTAAGTTTTTTCATGGTCACTATTAACAGGAGTTCGTAAAAGTATAAAAGTGTCAAAATCTGCTTGGCACATCTATTTGTGGTTTAATGTTGTGGAGAGCTTGCATTCACAAAAACACTATTCAAAAGAGGATGAAGACAAAGAGGCTATGAAGACGAGCACACGACCCTTTTGAATCCTCACCACTAAATTGTTCGTTGTTGTTTTCGCTGTCTTAAATGGAAGATTTAAAAAAAAAACATTATGTCAAAATAAAGTTAAAATAAATTTCTCAAAAAAGTAAGTTAAAATCAGTATAAAATGACCAACAAAAAGTACATACAAGAAATTAATTTAATATCTAGGTTAGTGGTTTGAAATTAACATATATTATTTTAATTAAATATTAAAATATAATAAAATTCCATTATTATTTAGTAAGATATTAGAAAAATATCCAAATCATTTAAAACAAAATGGAAATAAATTTCTAAAGAATCAAATTAAAACTATTCAAAAGGTACTAAATTGATATTTAAAATGATATTATGTAAATCAACATACAAATTTAACTACCACAAAGAGACAAATTAAATCTTAAAAGTTATAAAATTCTTAAAAATCATATCTGCCAATATAACATAGAAATCAGCATAAATTTATTTTTTATTAAAAATTATAAGATGAAAAATTATGAATTTAATTAGTTATCTATACCTTTTGATTACGCTCAGTAATTCGCATTACAAAGATTTTTTAATTGTTACCTCTAGGCTATCAATATACTGTTAGATTTGTTCATCGTTTATTTATATTGTTTGACAAAACAAGTTTGTGTAAAAATAAGTTTAGGTTAGAGAATTACCCGTCGGTTCATTTTGAGAAGTCTTTACAATTTTTGAATTTTTTTTAATTTGCTTCTCGCTATTCCAAATCTATCTTAAGTTGTTTAATAACAAATTTAAGAATAATGGAAATATGTTTCAACTTTAACATACAAATAATCTTGCATGGTTATAATTTTTTTAGCCAATACCAATGCCTGATATATCAGCGTATCTGTAATTTAATCTATCCTAAATATTTTTATGTAATATTTAAACATGAAATCATTAATATGGAATCTCCTAAAAGTTTCACATTTTTAAAATAAATAATTATTTGCAAAATAATAAATATCAATGAAATTTTAACACATAAAATGATTACACGTTTATGAAAATATATGTATTTATATGAAATGAATTTATTTACCTATTCTTCAATATGATAATTTGAAAAAACCATTCAGATGATTCATAAACAAATATATGATATACATAAAATAATAAAATATGAATATTTTATTAAATATAAATTATATTAATTTTAATAAAGTTTTAAATTTAAATATGGTTACATATAAAATATATATTAAATAGAAATTAGTGATATTCCTAACAAAGAAAATTATATTTCTTCAAATTCTTTCACTCTAATTTATCAAATCTTATATAAAAATGATATAATATAAACCCAAAAATAAACTTAATTTATTTTAAAGCTTATAACTTAATTTATTTTAAACTCTAATGTTTGAATTATATTTAACATTAAAATTATAGATATTGAATGGACAAATAAACCGCGCGTAGCGCGGTAAAATCTCTAGTCATATTAATGTTGCACATGCCCGCACCGTCCACCTAGTTTTATTATAAAAATATTTACTTATATTATTCATTTTAAATCTTCAAAAATAAAATCACTGCAAAACAAGTTAAAATAAATCCAAGTCATTCAGAATTCTCAAAATTTTAACCCACCTTATATAAATAAATAAAATAAATCATACGAAAAAATTTAAACATAAATTTTAAATAAACTTAAAATATATAAATTATGTATAAATTTTAAATAAACCAAAAATAAATCTCGGACAGCGCGGATCTAGTTTTAAATTATTTTCCGTCATTTTTGTGATACGTCTAACTAACGTATCTTCAACTCCATTAAAATAATTTTGTCTGACAAATCTTTTTATTTAATTATTTACTCAATCCTCAAGACTGCAATAATTTTCAACTTTACATCAAAGCCCTGAGCTGTTTCTTCTAAAAGACTAAGATCAAACCAAGATCACAAAATCCTTAGGAGATCAGATCTTGCTGTCTCAGCATCATCATTAGGAGAGAATCTCTTAAAGAAATATAATACAATTAGTTAAGAGCATCAAAGCTTTTTGATGGACGATTGTCGGGAGAAAAGAAGACGCTGTACGAAACTAAGAGTAAGTACTGATAACAACGACATGGAGAAGATGATGCATAGAGAAATTGAGAGACAGAGAAGACAAGAAATGGCTTCTCTTTATGCTTCTCTTCGTTCTCTTCTCCCTCTTCATTTCATTCAGGTCACTCCCTAATTCCTAAAACCCTAATCTTAATTTTGATTTTTGATGACTCCTTTACATCTTATAATACACAGTCTTTGTCATTTGACTTGGTCTACCGTGTAAGAAAATGAAAAGGGATCATAGCAGGTGTTTTGACTTTGTGTTTCTCTTACAAGATTACTTAGATCTAAGCTCTCTTGTCGCTTGTCTTGTCTTGATATTTTACATTCTGTAGGGTAAGCGTTCGACGTCAGATCAAGTGAATGAAGCGATTAACTACATAACGTATTTAGAGAAGAAGATCAAGGAGCTGAGTTTGAGGAGGGATGAGCTCATGTTACTGTCTAGAGGAACCCGCTTGGATGATTCGAAGGATGAGATGGAGACAATGAATCATGTGGTGGTTCGTCAGTGTTTGGTGGGTGTGGAAATAGTGCTTAGCAGTCGCTCCTGCCGTGGCCAACCGCGGCTTTCGAGTGTTCTTCAAGTTCTTAGTGAAAATGGTCTCTGCCTTCTTAACTCCACCTCCTCTATTGTTGATGATAGACTGATTTACACTCTACAAGCTGGGGTAAAGTTATCTTACTCCTATATAACTTCAGCTATGCCGTTTTGCGTTTGCATTTACATGTTACAATATATATAATTTTCAACTTGCTACTAAAACATAGCAATTTTTAGTTTTCATTTAATACGTTTACAAAATGAAAGAAAAGTTTTTTTTTTCTGTTTTCCGTTTTGTATTTAGTTAATATTATTACTTTCATTAAAAACTACATGTTATGGGTTCCTTTATTTAAAGATTTAACACAATTTTATAACATGTCAACTGAAACACAGAGAATTTTTTTTGAAGTCCTAGTAATCAGAAGTTGTTAAAACGCTAGTGTAAATATATATAGATATCCAGATTGATATGCATGAGATTCAAGAATATACTATCTTACGTATCCAATATGTGTAAGAGATTAATCATAACTACTGCGGTCATATTTATTTCAAGAATACGTTTACACATTTCACATGTGGGTAACAGTCTTTCGGCCGCACTTTTTTATGTAATATAAATCCCAGCCTTTGTATACGAGCATACGACACTATGCATAAAGTTTATGATATGTTCTAGAGGGTACAATAATATGGCTAGTTTTGTTTGCAGGTCAACGATTCGAACTTGATTGACTTATCAAAACTGGAAGAGAGATTAACCAGAATGAAGTAAATGGTTTTTACTGTTTGTTAAATGATATTCTGAGTGATGTACATGGTTGTTGAGTTGGTTTCTCTTAACTTGTCAAGCAACAACTAATATAAATTACGTGGTTAGTTTATTTGTACTTGTATTGTTGTGTTGTGTTCACTTTGCATCTATTTGACAATATGTATGTATTTATCTTCTTCTTCTTTTCTCAAATGTAAATATCATTTCATAAATGAAGTTAAGATGTAATCATCAAATATAAGACATTTAGATTTGGTTCCATTGCAAAAAAGGTAAAAAAAAACATGGAAGCAAAAACAATGGATATCTTAACCATTTTTCTTGAGAGCGAACATGACTAATAGTAACGCTACAATCTTGAATAATTTGAGTTGGAGGTTGAACCGAGCCAGGCAAAAAAATAAAGAGCCCCGAAGACAATCAAATGAGGTACACAACGCTAACAAGAAATTGATTCATCTTGCTTCATGAACGACTCGCTATTCCTCAAAAGAGTAGAAACAAGCCTGCTCAAGGACTGTCTTCTAGGTCAGAGCTGGGAAAACGATTTGAACTAAGTTCCCACAAACGACAAGATAACACTAACCACATCAGCTAAATAGTGCTCAACTTGTTCAACCACACTTGTCCACTAAACCGGTAAAGAGCAAGGAACAACATCACCATTTCCGGGCCTTACCCCTCTTCTTAGGAGCAAAGTGAAACCCGACGATCGATAAAGAAAGCGAAGAACCTCCACTACTGATAGCAGTTAAACCTGGAATCAAACTCAGACCAACAAGCAACGCCAAATATGGAGCAAAAGAGCGGGAATGAGCTTTTCATGAATTTATCTATTCCATGTGGATCACGTGTAATTAGGTCCCTTAGAGTATGATTATTTATAAGACGTCTCTTAGTTTTTTTAGTTAAAGAGTAAGAGACGTATTTTATATTACGCTAAAAACTCCAACGTAAGAGACCCGCATTAATCATGCTCTTGGTTGTTTCTATGATCGACATCACATTCTTTGTACTGCTCTCTTTTGTTTTTTACTATTTCTAAGTTTATATGATATGAATCATATTATTTAAATCATATTATTTAAATTGTATATGTCAGATTGATTCAAAATTAAAATTACAAATATTTATATGACATGATCCAAATTGTATGTTGGATTATTTTTTTTTAAATTTGGATTTATTCATTAAGATCAAAATTACGAATAAGACTATATTAATAGCATCGAGGCCACATATGCAAGACTTTAAGGGTCGTAACATTTTCTGCTGATTTTATTCTTTAAAAAAACAGTATAAAGTCCAAATAGTATTTACATCATATAATTATATTCTTCCAAATCTAAATACTTACAAACTAAAATTGTTTATTTGGTAAAACTAATTTTTGCATTTAAAAATAGAAAAACAATGACAATAATAAGTGCGGATTAAACTCTAGTCTATACTAAATTTCATTACATTTTTTTTTTTGGTAACTTAGGCTTATAAATACGTTTATTTAAATTGTAGGTTTTACAATTTTCATAGATATCTTGAGTTAGCTGATATGACCGATTATATACTCAAAACTTTCATTATTTATTTTCTTCCCAAATGATAACAAAATCAAAGAGACGTATCGAGACATCATCACAAAAAAAGAGTCCACGATATATATTTATGTTTTCGGATTGCATGTGTATTTCGGTTCTTTACACCATATATATGTTTTTGAACTTTCTCCTGTATGTTCATTTCGACAACAGAATTTATCAATATAAATAGTCAATAAAAATGTTTTCCCATTGTGAACTTAACTAAATTGTTTGTGTTAATACCTAACAAACCTAAACAAGAATTAAAACGTAATATGGGGTTTTGCTTAGTAATGGCATAAAATAAAATGTGATATCTGGAAAAGTGGAATCCATAAGCATGCTTGGGGCTGGGCAAAAAATCCAGATCCGAAAAATCGAACCGAACCCGATCCGAAAAATTAGTATCGAACCCGAACTGAAATTGATTAAATATCCGAATGGATTCAAAATTTTGGTATTTAGAGAACCGAAACCGAACTCGATCCAAGCCGAAGTATTTCGGGTACTCGAATATATCCGAAATTGATTTATATACATATATATATTAAATACTTTTAGATTTAATATATATTAAGAACATCAAAATATATAAGATACTCTTAAGTTGTCCAAAATACTTATAAATATATACAAATAGTCAAAAATACATGTCTAAAATAGCTAAAGTATACTCAAAACACCAACAATACATAAAATATCTATTGATTCTCAATCCAAATATTCAAACCAAACCAATTTATATGTTAATTTTAGGTGCTTTAACATATGCTATTCAAATTTATATGTAATATATTGTTTTGTTTATAGATTTTGAGAAATTTAAAGTATATAATAAATTTTAAAAATTTTAAAATAATTTAAATGGGTTATCCGAACTCGAATTCGCAAAGATCTGAACCGGAATTTAGATATACCCGAACGCTAACCCCTAAGCAGGCTGGGATATTTTGAGATAGAATTGATACAGCTGGTCTCCATCTATTAAAGTTAGGATCTTTCTTGTCTCCTCTTTCATTCTGGTTCCAAAATTGTCTGAGCTGTCTCATCTTTTAACTTGTTCCACTCCACTTCACTCATGCTATTTATTTATACTTTATTTATATTATTGAATTTGTCTTCATTGACGGCAGTTTTACTTAACTTGTCTTCATTGACGGCAGTTTTCTAGTTTAAGTTTTTAATATTTTGACTTAGGCTCCGAATGGGAAAAGTGGATCAAGCGTTGCGGATCGAGCGGATCAAGTGGATCGAGCGGAACAAGAGTGGTTCAAACGGATCTAGCGGTTCAAGTGCAGATCTAGCGGTTCTAAACTTATGTATGAATGGTGAAAGTGGATAAAAAGTGGTTCAAAGTACTGTTTAAATTTAAATTAATTTACATAAATTTTATAATACTACTTATTTTCATTATTAAAAGGACTTATTTTAAAAATACTTTATAAATTAAAAAATCAAAATATAGGATCTGATAAACTTAATTATTTAATAGAATTATGATATACTATGGGAAATAAAATTTATATAGTCTTTTCTTTTACAACAAGCTTATACAGTGTTTTCATTCATTAATAAAACTGTTAGATGGAATTAGAAACATAATTTATATTATGTTTTGTACATCTAATAGAACAAAATTACATTGAATTAAAAGTAAAACATAATTCTATTATATTTTTAACTTATAATTTGAATATAAATTCTTATTTAAAGCTGACCAAAGTACTGTATAAAATTTAAATAATGTATATAAATTAAAAAAGGTTTTAAGTACAAATATAATTTTTTGATATATATTACTTAAATATATATATATATGATTTGGAATGATTAAAAATAATTTTGTTTATTTTGCAGAAAAAATTGTATTCTTATGTTTGCTTAAATGGTAACTAGAAGATCAATTTTTAAATATTCAAATAAATTCAAAACTAATGTAAATTCAAATTAGACATATAAAAAATCCAAATACAATAATCAAAGAAATCAATACATACGGTTTTTATTTGCCCATAATGTATTTGCAATTTGTTCTCTTATATTCGCCATTGCATCGCCTTCAGGTGTAACAATTGTTTCCATATCATTTGAATTATGCTCCAAATCAACGTTATCAGTAGGTGATTGTCCTAATGTCTCCGCAAAGTCATCATCGATAAAATTTGAAATTCTGATAAAATTGTGTAAACCCATTGTAGCAACCACCACTCTCTTCTGCACTTCAATATTATATCTTGGAAAATCACAAAGAATCCTCCATTTCTTCTTCCAAACTCCAAATGTCCTTTGAATGACAGAACGCAAAGATGTAGGGTCTTTTATACGGTAATTGTTCATTTTAACAGCTTCATCATATAACTCAAGCAATCGATAAAGACTGCTAGGAGTCCATTTGAAATTAGCTCCTTTCTACAAACATTTTAAAAGTTTAAATATTAATACGTAATTATGACAATATTACATAAATAAATATAAAATACTTTACCCGCAATGCTGTTTCGGTAGGAAGATTTGTATAACCATGCGTAGAAGAATTTGCATTTTGTCTCCGGTTAGACATACCTGCAATTAAAATTTAAAAAATATATCTTATATAAATAAAATGAATATTCTGAATGATTTATATTGAAACTAAATACTGATTTAAGCAGTACTTTTATATGTCACAATATTTGCATATATTTTTTCAAATTATCACAATATTTGCATATATTTTCTTCAAATAATTTTTGTTCTATAAATATCACATTTTTTTTAATAAAATAGGTATATTTATTACATTTATATTTAAACTATAAAATTTGTATATAATGAATAACAAATAAACTATATATAATTTTAGTTTTTTGTTATATATTTAAGTTACAAATAAAGTTATTGTAGTTCTTTTTATAATTAGATTCAATTAAAATTATATGTAATGCATCAAATCTGTGCAATTATTTTATTTACTAGTATAAATATTATTATTATAAGTTTATATTGTATTAAGTAAACTCAAAGTATTATGTTGCTAAAATTAGTTTAACCTAATTACAAAATAACTATATAATATTAATTAACTAAATTCATTTTAATTACCATAAATTATAAACATATACATGAATGTACCTTAATAAATAGTGGAAAGGAGAATGCTGAAAAACACGTTTTAGAACACGTTTTACAAATAACAATGAAAGAAAATTTTAAAGAGAGAAAGATGAAGTTTTTTTGTAAAGAGATTGTAACATATGCATGCTATTTATAGTCAAACAAAATTGATATTTCTAAAACTAAAATTGTTTTATCCTTATTGAATTGTGTGTCCACCCACTTGTTCCACTCCTATCTTCAAGTAAAAGCAGTTCTTCTTTTTTTTGCAATGCAATTCAACGTATTTTTGAACACAAGTGGAGCATCCACTTTTCATTATTTATTTTGAACAGTTTTGTGAATGTGAATGCACAAGTGGGGCATCCACTAAGGGTGGAGGAGCCGTCTTTTATCCTCTCCCCATTCAAACTCTAAAACGTGTTTTTCAGCATTTTCCTTTCCACTATTTATTAAGGTACATTCATGTATATGTTTATAATTTATGGTAATTAAAATGAATTTAGTTAATTAATATTATATAGTCATTTTGTAATTAGGTTAAACTAATTTTAGCAACATAATACTTTGAATTTACTTAATACAATATAAACTTATAATAATAATATTTATACTAGTAAATAAAATAATTGCACAGATTTGATGCATTACATATAATTTTAATTGAATCTAATTATAAAAAGAACTACAATAACTTTATTTGTAACTTAAATATATAACAAAAAACTAAAATTATATATAGTTTATTTGTTATTCATTATATACAAATTTTATAGTTTAAATATAAATGTAATAAATATACCTATTTTATTAAAAAAAATGTGATATTTATAGAACAAAAATTATTTGAAGAAAATATATGCAAATATTGTGATAATTTGAAAAAATATATGCAAATATTGTGACATATAAAAGTACTGCTTAAATCAGTATTTAGTTTCAATATAAATCATTCAGAATATTCATTTTATTTATATAAGATATATTTTTTAAATTTTAATTGCAGGTATGTCTAACCGGAGACAAAATGCAAATTCTTCTACGCATGGTTATACAAATCTTCCTACCGAAACAGCATTGCGGGTAAAGTATTTTATATTTATTTATGTAATATTGTCATAATTACGTATTAATATTTAAACTTTTAAAATGTTTGTAGAAAGGAGCTAATTTCAAATGGACTCCTAGCAGTCTTTATCGATTGCTTGAGTTATATGATGAAGCTGTTAAAATGAACAATTACCGTATAAAAGACCCTACATCTTTGCGTTCTGTCATTCAAAGGACATTTGGAGTTTGGAAGAAGAAATGGAGGATTCTTTGTGATTTTCCAAGATATAATATTGAAGTGCAGAAGAGAGTGGTGGTTGCTACAATGGGTTTACACAATTTTATCAGAATTTCAAATTTTATCGATGATGACTTTGCGGAGACATTAGGACAATCACCTACTGATAACGTTGATTTGGAGCATAATTCAAATGATATGGAAACAATTGTTACACCTGAAGGCGATGCAATGGCGAATATAAGAGAACAAATTGCAAATACATTATGGGCAAATAAAAACCGTATGTATTGATTTCTTTGATTATTGTATTTGGATTTTTTATATGTCTAATTTGAATTTACATTAGTTTTGAATTTATTTGAATATTTAAAAATTGATCTTCTAGTTACCATTTAAGCAAACATAAGAATACAATTTTTTCTGCAAAATAAACAAAATTATTTTTAATCATTCCAAATCATATATATATATATTTAAGTAATATATATCAAAAAATTATATTTGTACTTAAAACCTTTTTTAATTTATATACATTATTTAAATTTTATACAGTACTTTGGTCAGCTTTAAATAAGAATTTATATTCAAATTATAAGTTAAAAATATAATAGAATTATGTTTTACTTTTAATTCAATGTAATTTTGTTCTATTAGATGTACAAAACATAATATAAATTATGTTTCTAATTCCATCTAACAGTTTTATTAATGAATGAAAACACTGTATAAGCTTGTTGTAAAAGAAAAGACTATATAAATTTTATTTCCCATAGTATATCATAATTCTATTAAATAATTAAGTTTATCAGATCCTATATTTTGATTTTTTAATTTATAAAGTATTTTTAAAATAAGTCCTTTTAATAATGAAAATAAGTAGTATTATAAAATTTATGTAAATTAATTTAAATTTAAACAGTACTTTGAACCACTTTTTATCCACTTTCACCATTCATACATAAGTTTAGATCCGCTAGATCCGCTAGATCCGCACTTGAACCGCTAGATCCGCTTGAACCACTCTTGTTCCGCTCGATCCACTTGATCCGCTAGATCCGCAACGCTTGATCCGTTTTTCCCATTCGGAGCCTTAGTTTGCACCCAAAAAATATTTTGTCTTAAAATTATTGGGAGAATTTTTTTAATCATATAACCAAACGCATTACATACAAGAGCGTCATACTGAGGTACTGGTGTTTCAAATTATGCCAATTCTATTAATTAATTTGATATTATCTATTTTGGTCCTAGATGATAAACTATGCACGAATTTGCCTTTGGAGTTTTCCCAAAAAACTTTATACTAATTAGAATTGGATATTACATAAATACTATACAATATTAGTATACGATGGTGTGAAGACTAGGTGAATAATTCTTGATAATGCTATATTTTTTATGTAAATAATTCACATTGTATAGTATTTATGTAATAACCACGTTTTTCATCGAATCTAGGATCATAGATATTAAAAATCTTTTTAGTCATCTTGTAGATTGTTGTCATTTTGGTTGTGATATCAATTGTTGGGTTTTACAAGTTCATACAATTCTATATATCTGTATGATGTTCATTTTAGGCCCAAGTTCCAAAGGTCATATAAATGTGTTTTTGGGATCATTCCCAAAACATCGTATGTGTGAACGTTACGTATATACTAGATAACTAGGTCAAGATCCACGCCTTGTGCGAAATCAACATTATATATATAAATTATTTTATGTATTAAATATTTTTACATATTATGAAATAATTAATATATATTAAATAATTAAAGTTCAGTAGCTATTAAATATATAATTAATTTGGTGCGAACATATAAATTAATTTTATTAATCCAAAAAATATTATTTTTTATATTTGATAGAATATATAATTAAATTTAAATGATACTAACATAGATAATATATTTTAGTATATTTTAATATTAATGTCTATTAAATGATGATTTCTACTCATATAGTTTTTTCGATCATTTATATCTTTCATTGAAAAAAAATTAAATTACTGATAACAAAATTTTCATTGTGGGATTAATAGTTTTAGTAATTTATAATTTAAAGAAAAAATAAGTTGTCAATGATCGATCAAAACTTTTATCAAAAAAATTGTTCAAAGTAAATTTTGAAACTAAAATATTGTATTTTATATGGTTTATAGTTTAATTTAAAATGATATATATATTAATCTTAATAATTAATTAAATTAGACTTTTTACTTATATAATTTTTGTAATCATTTGTATTTTGTCATAACAAAATTTTTAAACCATGGATCATAAAATTTGAATGTGAGACTCTTAACAGTTTTAGTAATTTATAGCCGTTTGTAAAAATTCAAAATATAACATATACATAAAAATCTAAATTTTTATTATATGGTTATTGTGGTTGTTTAATTTATTTA
>NC_027749.1:13800070-13806374 GCF_000695525.1 Brassica oleracea var. oleracea | reverse complement strand
TAATTTGAATTTACATTAGTTTTGAATTTATTTGAATATTTAAAAATTGATCTTCTAGTTACCATTTAAGCAAACATAAGAATACAATTTTTTCTGCAAAATAAACAAAATTATTTTTAATCATTCCAAATCATATATATATATATTTAAGTAATATATATCAAAAAATTATATTTGTACTTAAAACCTTTTTTAATTTATATACATTATTTAAATTTTATACAGTACTTTGGTCAGCTTTAAATAAGAATTTATATTCAAATTATATTTTGAATAAGAATTTATATTCAAATTATAAGTTAAAAATATAATAGAATTATGTTTTACTTTTAATTCAATGTAATTTTGTTCTATTAGATGTACAAAACATAGTATAAATTATGTTTCTAATTCCACCTAACAATTTTATTAATGAATGAAAACACTGTATAAGCTTGTTGTAAAAGAAAAGACTATATAAATTTTATTTCCCATAGTATATCATAATTCTATTAAATAATTAAGTTTATCAGATCCTATATTTTGATTTTTTTCATTTATAAAGTATTTTTTAAAATAAGTCCTTTTAATAATGAAAATAAGTAGTATTATAAAATTTATGTAAATTAATTTAAATTTAAACAGTACTTTGAACCACTTTTTATCTACTTTCACCATTCATACATAAGTTTAGAACCGCTAGATCCGCTAGATCTGCACTTGAACCGCTAGATCCGCTTGAACCACTCTTGTTCCGCTCGATCCACTTGATCCGCTAGATCCGCAACGCTTGATCCGTTTTTCCCATTCGGAGCCTTAGTTTGCACCCAAAAAATATTTTGTCTTAAAATTATTGGGAGAATTTTTTTAATCATATAACCAAACGCATTACATACAAGAGCGTCATACTGAGGTACTGGTGTTTCAAATTATGCCAATTCTATTAATTAATTTGATATTATCTATTTTGGTCCTAGATGATAAACTATGCACGAATTTGCCTTTGGAGTTTTCCCAAAAAACTTTATACTAATTAGAATTGGATATTACATAAATACTATACAATATTAGTATACGATGGTGTGAAGACTAGGTGAATAATTCTTGATAATGCTATATTTTTTATGTAAATAATTCACATTGTATAGTATTTATGTAATAACCACGTTTTTCATCGAATCTAGGATCATAGATATTAAAAATCTTTTTAGTCATCTTGTAGATTGTTGTCATTTTGGTTGTGATATCAATTGTTGGGTTTTACAAGTTCATACAATTCTATATATCTGTATGATGTTCATTTTAGGCCCAAGTTCCAAAGGTCATATAAATGTGTTTTTGGGATCATTCCCAAAACATCGTATGTGTGAACGTTACGTATATACTAGATAACTAGGTCAAGATCCACGCCTTGTGCGAAATCAACATTATATATATAAATTATTTTATGTATTAAATATTTTTACATATTATGAAATAATTAATATATATTAAATAATTAAAGTTCAGTAGCTATTAAATATATAATTAATTTGGTGCGAACATATAAATTAATTTTATTAATCCAAAAAATATTATTTTTTATATTTGATAGAATATATAATTAAATTTAAATGATACTAACATAGATAATATATTTTAGTATATTTTAATATTAATGTCTATTAAATGATGATTTCTACTCATATAGTTTTTTCGATCATTTATATCTTTCATTAATTTATTTAATAGTTTAAAATTAAACAAATATGATAGAAGATACACTATTTTTTTATCAAATTTTTATTATTCAAAATCATTAATTGCCATATATACTTTAGCCACATTAGGCAATTCCGTAAATTTTATTTAAGGAAATAATAAAGTATATTAATGATGAATTTATTGTTAGTTTAATAAAAAATTTATTATATAATTAGATGGACCAACATATTTCTCTAATGATTCTAAGAATCATCTTAGAAATGACATGTAGGTACAAAAAAAAATTGTAATGCTTATCAAATAATATATAAGGGATATCTGTCTAAATTTCATGTGTGAATTGGATTGATAATTTTGAGGCCATATATACTAGATTATATCTGTCTACTTCAACGACGAACTTTATGATTCAAGCTACCAGTTTATCAATTTTAAAGCTTCTATTTTCGATTCTACCAATTAGCCGAGTGCTCATCCACTATCAATAGGAAAATCGATTAATTTTATATATTGTCTAGAAGCGAAGATCCCAGCGAAGCCACTTAACAGTTTTTAACGCTTTCATAACAAAAAAAAAAAAATCAGAGCGTTACTCCATTTTTAACTCTAAAATAGTACAACACTAAAATATAATTGAGTTTTACTCAAATGCATTACTCCATTTTTTATTCTAAAATAATTCTATTTTTATTTAATTAAGAATCGTTAATAATATCTCCCACTAATAAAAATTTACCAATTAATCTCAACTATTTTATGTTTACAAAAATTTCTTAAAATATCATTTATTTAAATTAAAATTTTATTATTAAAAAGTACAAGAAATCAAAAAAAAGAGACAATATATATTTTGGTTCAACAATGAGCATTAGAATATTTTTTCCACGAATGATCAACTAATGCATTTGATAATGAAAAAATGAGTTTCTTTATTTTTGATATTCATAAATCGAGCAAGAAGTTTTTGAAATCAGACTATATTGAAATAGTCATTCTAAAAAATAAAATGTTGAATCAAGCTCAACAATTACAAATATTAGCAAAGCGAAATCCTGAATCACAAGATCAACAAGCTCCTTCTAAATCTTCTTCGTTTGGGCAATATTTCACCGATCTTAGCAGATTTGGATTATTAAATCATTTATTTTATGGTATCTTCATTTATATTAGGGGAATTTGCCAAATATGACTCAAAACTTGACTTTGATTGCAAAAGTATACACAAATTTGAATCAAATGCAAAACTAACCTAAAAACCTTGTGAAATTACAGCCAGTCTCTTGTGACCAAACGAAAAAAAACATAAGCCATTTTTACGAATATAGCCCTAGTAAGTCGTCTGAGATGCTGGAAGTCGTCTAGCATCATAAAAATAAGTCGCCTGGTGTAGTTGATCTTAAAAATAATTTATAAAATTTAAAAAAAATATTTTGACAAATGAAAAATTAAAATCATGTAATTATAAACAGTTTTAAGTAATGTAAATTAAGATATGAGAAAATTGAATAGTTTTCAGCATAGATGAGTGAAAGTAGTTAATCATGATATTCTTTGGTTTTATGGATTGACAACATATGTTATAGTATTGTATGTATTCTTAGGGTTAGATTTTGGAAAGCTTGAATGTTTTTTTGAAAAGTTAAATTTTTACCTATAAGTGTTTATTTTTGTGTATAGTAAACACTTTTGAAGTTTAATTTGATTTTATGAAGTGTTTAGTTAGTTAATTAAGTTTAGGGGTTATGTTTAGGGGTTATGTTTAGGGTCTAGACGACTAACTTGTAATTCGTCTGATGAATAATTTAAACCAGACGACTTACATGTAAGTCGTCCAAATATTCTCCTTTAAAATTTTTTAAAAAATTATTTTCCCGCTTAAATAATTTAAACCAGACGACTTACTTGTAAGTCGTCTAGGAAGTCTTCTATTTTAGTTTCCCGCTAAAAATATTAAAGTTTTCTGGGTGACTTATAAGTTAGTCGTCTAGGAAGTCTTCTATTTTAGTTTCCCGCTAAAAATATTAAAGTTTTCTGGGTGACTTACAAGTTAGTCGTCTAGGAAGTCGTCTGAATCAAAAATATTTAACCTAATTGGATTTTTTGTCTCTCTATATAAAGAAAAATTTACACATTCTCTCTCCTTCTCTCAAATAGTTGCAACAAAATGTTATGTTCATCATTCTAAGACTCTTCAACCTCTCTCTAATTTCTTTGAACATATAAACACTAAACTTTATATCAATTTATTGTTTTTGGGGGTGATTGGTTAGGCTGTAACTATAGAAAATTTATTTTACAATTTAGTCTGTCGGATTTTTTGATTTAGTTTTAAAAGATGTAGTTTTAAAGTTTCCTACGGCCAAAAAGATGAGGCTTTAGAAAATAAGACTTTTACAGATGTTTTTTTGGTTTTTTGGCTGTAACTTTAATTTTTTTGGTTATAACTTTAAAAACTAATATAGAGTATGATTGGTGCGTTTTAAGGCTGTAGATATAAATTAAAGCTAAAGTCACTTGCTAAAGCCTAACCAATCACCCCCTTTGTCTCATGTCTTTCTCACTAATTTATCTTGTTTTTGAAGGTTTTTCTTCACATGGTTCTCATCTTCCACTCATTTAAAGGTAGATCTATCATTTTTAGATATGTATTTTTGTGTGTTATATAAAAATAGATATATCTAATCTTCCACTCATTTTAACGTTTTAAGCCATTTGAACGTTTTTGGATATGCAGGCTTTTCAGATCTAGATTTGGATATGCTGGTTTTTCAGATCTGGAGAACGTCTGGGACGACTTACCTGTTAGTCGTCTAAAATATAATGTGCAAGACGACTTCCAGGAAGTCTTCCACACGACTTTCAGGAAGTCTTCCGGACAACTTCATAACTCGGCTAACGGAGTCTTCTCCCATGTCTCTCCCTTTCATAACGGATCTGAGCGTTTTGGTAAGTTTTTTATGTCTGATTTTTCTTTATTTGGTAACTTTCGGTTGTATAAAGTTTCCTTTTTCCTGAACTAAAACTCTCCAAACCCACTCTAATCTCTTTGACTTGAAAACACCAAACTTTATATGAATTTTTCAGTTTTGTCTCATGTCTTTCCCACTAATCTATCTTTTTTTTTGCAGGTTTTTAATCAGATGGTTCTCATCTTCCACTCATTTAAAGGTAGATATATTAATTTTAGATATGTATTTTTGTGTGTTCTATAAAGGTAGATTTATCTAATCTTCTACTCATTTTCTTTGTTTTTAAGCCATTTGAACGCTTTTTGATATGCAGGGTTTTCAGATCTGGATTTGATATGCAGGTTGTTCAGATCTGGGACGACTTACTTGTCAGATCTGGACTCCCCTTGACGAAGTCTTCTTCCATATCAAGGGGAGTCCAAGCTTGTCTTTGTAGAGTAATGATCTATAATAGTTTGGTTTGTGGTCTGTTTTGTGATTTACATGTCTACTCTTTTAGTTGTGAATTTTTTGTAAAATCAATAATAATGTTTCCCAAGATGTAATATATGTGCTAACAATGTGTTTACACATTTACAAATCAATGAAATAATATACATCAATAGCTTTTTTCTTATCTTTGGATCTCTCATATGCAATAATAAACTTCAATGGCCTTCTTCTCATCTTAATAAACAAGAATGTTGGTAGCGTCATATTGATACAACATTTTAAAAAACATTTTAACCCTTCTTCCAACTCATAACAATAATCATCATTGGTGTCTATAACAATAATACTTAAGAGATGGAAACAAACAATAGTAACTAGTCAAAGCATATCACATTTTTTACAAGTTTGTGTTGAAAAACTTAGTCAAACTTAGTTAAACTAAGGGAGAAAACATATTTTTAAAATAAGAGTTTTACATATCTTGAAGTTACTTATCACTCTTAAATATACAAGTTATTCAAAAACTAGCGTAGAAAACTTAAAAATTAGCGTAGAAGACTTCCACGGAAGTCTTCTCGGATCAGTTAGAAACTTTAATTAACGTGAATATTGGTAACCTCATAAATATCACCAATTAAGTTATAATTTTCATTCAGTAGCCCTAATATTGACTAATATACATGAATTAACAAAAAAATATTAAAAAATCTTTATAGGTTTAGAGAAAATGAAAGTTTATTAAACATTGACGTAGACGACTTCCACGGAGGTCGTCTGGACAACTTCTAGGAAGTCGTCCATTTAGGTTAGTTTTGAAATTGATTTTTAACCTAGACGATTTACAGGTTAGTCGTCCACCTTTGTTTGATAAAAAAAATCGAGACGACTTTCTAGGGAAAACGGGTTAGTTTTGCATTTGACCGGAATGTGTCAGAAATTTGATTTTTCCTGAACGACTTACAAGTTAGTCGTCCAGTAGAAAATTAAAAAAAATAATATTTTTTTTTTCTAAACGACTAACTTGTAAGTCGTCTCAGGTTAGTTTTGCAATTGAATTATTAAACAAAATTTTTTTTTCTAGATGAATTGTCTCGAGTTCTTTCCCACACGACTAACCTGTAAGTCGTCCAAGATAAGCAAGGTTTGACCAGAATCTCAGAATAATATCCTGGACGACTTCCGTGTAAGTCGTCGGACGGACGACTTCCGTGTAAGTCGTC